>NW_015152721.1:0-1385 GCF_000732505.1 Cyprinodon variegatus | reverse complement strand
ATGGATGGATGGATGGATGGATGGATGGATGGATGGATGGATGGATGGATGGATGGATGGATGGATGGATGGATGGATGGATGGATTGATAAATGGGCATTGGATCGATGGAAAAATGGATGAATGGATAAAGGGATGGATGGATGGATGGATAAATGGATGATGATGGAGAGAGGGATAAATGGATGGATAAATGGAAGGACAGAAGGATGGACATATATATCGATGGATAAATGGATGATTGATGGACGGACAGATGGATGCATAAATGGGCGTTGGATTGATGAATGGATCGTTTGATGGATAATGGATGGAAGATAGGTGGATCGATGATTGGACGATTGATGGAAAAATGGATGAACGGATAAAGGGATGGATGGATAAATGGATGATGAACGGAGAGAGGGATAAATAGATGGATAAATGGATGGATGGATGGATGGATGGATGGATGGATAAATGGACGGACAGAAGGATGGACATATATATCGATGGATAAATGGATGATTGATGGATGGATAAATGGATAGACGGATGGATGCATAAATGGGCGTTGGATGGATGAATGGATGGATTAATGGATAATGGATGGATGTTGGATGGATAGATGAATGGATGATTAATGGAAAAATGGATGAATGGATAAAGGGATGATGGATGGAGAGAGGGATAAATGGATGGATAAAAGGATGGATGGATGGCTTGATGGATGGATGGACGCATAAATGGATGCATGAATGGATCGATGGACGTATGTATCAATGGATTAATAGGTGATGGATGCATGGATGGATAGACAGATGGATGGATGGATGGACGGATAAATAAATGGAAGTTGGCTCGATGAATGGATAGATTAATGGATAATGGATGGATGATTGATGGAAAAATGGAGGAATGGATAAAGGGATGGCTGAAGGGATGGATGAATAGATGGATGGATGATGGATGGATGGATAGATGGATGGATGGATGGATGATGGATGGATAGATGGACAAATGGATGGAGAGAGAGGGATAAATGGATGGATGAATGGATGGATGGATAAATGGATGGATGGAGGGATGAATAGGTGGATGTATAGATGAATTAATAAATGGATGGATGGATACATTTATGGATGAATGGATGGATGAAGGGATGGATAAATTGATGGATGGATGGATGGATGGATGGATGGATGGATGGATGGATGGATGGATAGATCTGTGAACTGACACATCCACAAATAAACCAGACTCCAAGTAAACCCTTCATGGTCACTGTTGATGGAAAATGTTTAGCCTTGCTTTCTATTGCGACCTCGTCATGATCGTCCTTTTAAGGCTTTGAGAGAGAGAGAGGGTGTGATGCCAGAGAGTGACCCTCGAAGGCCAGATTGTTA
>NW_015152720.1:17354-37793 GCF_000732505.1 Cyprinodon variegatus | reverse complement strand
ATGGATGGATGGAAGGATGGATGGTATTCATGCCCTGCATGGATAAAACTAATCCACCAACTGTCAGCCTCCTAACTCTCTGATGGGAGGTATTTTTAGGTCCTACGTCTCTCAGTCAGTCATCAGCCAGGTTTAATAAGCCCCTTTGCTGTCTTGTGTCTCATCTTTATTTGGTCAGTGGAATTAAGCAGAGATCTCCAAAGATTGCCATATGCACAACATTATCTCTGAAATTTGGGGGATTCCTTAAGCAGCCTGTGATTAAATGAACTTCCAAATCCGATCTGGAGCTCAATCCAAAAATATAAACAAGATTAAAAACCATTCATTTCAACAGCTATGACAAATTATGGAGGTCCACCAAAACGATAATGATATGTATCGCATATGAATGGGATAGCTAACAATAAAAAATCTGTTCCATAATTATTCAATAAAAGGTCTTTAACTTTGCAAGCAATTTAACTGTAAATAACAGGAAATGTGGCAGCATGCAAGGTACTCTGGGGGATGTAGTTTAAGAGGACAGCATCTCAGCCATTAGCTGATTACCCGATCCGTCCCGGAAGCACGATCCGTACCACCAGCTCATTTGCGCACAACCAGATATACATCCGGGTCGCCCTCGATTTTTCTTTTGTAAAAAAAAACTAAATTACGTTTTTCACTCCCAAAAACAGTAAGCGTACTAAACAATAATGTCTTAAAGATTAATAATGTATTTTCTGAGAAAGAAAATGCCTTAAAACCCCTTCTGTACCGGAAATAGGATCCTACGCTACTTCTGGAAGCTAACTTTTTCGGCTTTAGATTTAAACATAAATCTAGTCTTTTGAGTTTAATGTTTTCCTTCGTGTTAACCTTATGGTATATAGTGCGTGATCTAGAGAAAGAAAAAACTAAAATTCAGATAAATATGGTGTAATCATATTTTGCCGGACTCTGAGCATGTCCGATGATGACGTCACACAAGCAGTTTAACCGAGAAAATGTGAAAAGCATCAAAAATGTCTCAGAAAAGTCATAAAACATTTTTTAAAGATACGCATTAGTATTCTTTAGTGAGTCAAGGATAGAAATAAGTCATTTTAGTACCATAATTACATTATTTATTGATACCTGGATGTATATCTGCGAATATGCAAATGAGCTGATGGTACAGTACGGATAGTGCTTCTGGGATGGAGCCTCTCTGTGCTTTCTCAACTGCACTGTTTCAAAACTACAGTGGATAGTGTTTGCCAGCATGAGAGGACATTATGGACAAAAGAGGAAGGGTATCGGACCCAGTGTGGCAGCATTTTAGATATTTGAAGTCTGGTTACCATGCCAACAAACGGTCTTATTTTATCACCAGAGCCAATCTGATCTCATGCATTACAATAACCTAAAGCCATCGTCATCTGCAATTTGCAACAGACCAACATCAAAAATTACATGAAATTGGCGCCATAAAATGGATAAAATAATTATTTGCTGACTGTTTTTCACATTTTTATTTAGTGATTACTATTTAAAAGGGTAAAGCCAAAGCTTTAATTTAAAAATAAATGCTTTTTGGGCTAAATTCTGCCTTTTTTCCCTCCTAGTCTTTATTTTGCATGGTATAAAAAGTATCAATAATTATCGATTTTAAACCTAATATCGTGATATGCTCTTTGCCAAACCACATTCACCGCCTCACATCTACGAACCTCAAAGAAAGGAGACAAAACACTCATAATCTCTGTGCCTGGCGGGAAGGGCAGACCTGTATTCGATTTTCCTGGTGTCGGCTGAAGGCCTCGGGCAGGTCGTCCCAGTTGGTTAGCTTGATGTCCAGAGGGATGAAGCTCAGGTTCAATGGAACTCCCTCCTACAAGCAGAGGAGACAGATGTTGGTGGGTGTAGGTTCTAATATTGGACCTAAACATAATAAAACGGCGAACAGAAAGCAAATATTTACCACACACTGTTTTAATAGACTTTTTTTTTAACCTCCCATTATTCTGGTACCTAAAATATATCAATTTAGTCGATACTGAACTATTTGATGCTGTTTTAAGCGTTTTATATAATCAAAATGAACCTTTTTGACGCATCTTTGGGTCCTCACTTCAAAAACAGAAGAACTAGCATATTTATTTCTAAATATGTCTAATAATGCTGAACTATGAAGCAGTCCGTGTAAAAAAAAAAATTGGTTGAAACCTTGAAGGCATTTTGAAAAAAAAAAAAAAACAAGAGTTATTTGGTCCTTTGTTTGCAAAACCCAAATTGTCACTCTGTAATTAGAAACCCAATATCCAGTTTTGCAGAGTTCACATTTAATTAGTTTCATTACGTACCCTGTCTCGGTTTGCACTAAAACTTTGGGTATCTTTAGGCAAGCAATCAGATTTCTAATTACTAACTCACAAAACTTGAATCCAATTACATTCAAGTTTCTCTGGCCACACTTTATCCTTTATTGGTTTCCATGGTAATTCCTGTGGTAACCAAGCAGCTCGTTAGCGATCTCAGTTGTTTTCTCTCCTCTTTTTTTTTTTATGATGCACGTTTGAAGATGGTGCTTCTTCTGTGACACTTTGCATGCATTAGCATCAATAATGGAGAACAGGAAGAAAAACATGCATATACCACTAAGATTGTCCCTTTCTGCAATTATAGGTAATCATTCTGCAGTGGTCTGGCCGTAACCGTGTAATCAATGGAAAAAAATAACCAAAGTAAAAAACATTTTCCCAGTTATTACAGCTTCATTAGCTCTAACTACAGTCAATTTGAAGCCTGGGAAGCCACTTACCCTCAGAATTAACTCCAATCAACCAATAGCCACTGTGCCACACACTGGGCATATTTGACAAGAGGAAAAAAAAAAAAAAAGCTGACCAGTGAAATGCCACATTCTTTCAGCAGCCAGAGCCACTTGAGGCCTGGAAATGAGGGACGTAGAAGAAAGAAAAAAAAGGATATAGTCTAAAGGTTAATACCTGCCAACAGCCGACACAGGGATTTGGAGATGTATATCAACATTAGGAAGTGTTTCCTGAGCTGCAGCGGTCTAGCTCAGAGCCCCTCGTGTTTATTTGGATTATGAAAAAATAAATATCATGGAGAGTCAGGGGAACGGTGCAGCTGGTTGTGCTGTAACAGCATGGAGCAGGATTAGAGATAGACGGAGAAAAAAAAAACCTTCTATCCTAACATGCAAAAAAAAAAATAATTGAGTAAACTATTTTATACGTTTCTCTAAAAATAAAAAAAATAAATCCAGTCTCATTTAGCATCTTTAACTACAGATAAACAGCAACATGATTAAGGATGCTAAACCAATGCCAATATACATTTTGGGACTTCAACTATGAGATTTAGATTAAGCTTTTTATGTAGGTGAGAAAGCAACTATATACACTGTTGGGTACGGTGGAGGACCATAATGCTGTGGGCCAGCTTTGCCTCCAAAGGCCATGCAAATTTGTTTAGAGTGTTGAGCATCATTAAATGTTATATCCAGATACTTCTAATAGGGCTGAAACAACTAATAAATTATTGAAATTACCGTCAACTAATTTAGTATTCGATTTATCGTTGACTGTAGTTTAGAAACTCTAAAATTATGCCAAGATTGTAAAAATATATATAAACATTTTGCATTTAAGATAAAAAAAAATGTCAATATAGTCTATCCAGAACTCCTCAAGTGGAAAAGTTTGAGTTTCACCTGGTTTAATTTAATAAAAAGTCTTCTTTAAGGAATCTTTGGCTATCCAATTATTAATTAATTAATTGAAAAAACAATTACCAATTAACTCAATATATTCTCATCATCAGTTCGTATGAAATCGTACGAAAAGTTATGCACAGTTTTTCGTACGTTTTGGACGTTTTTCCTCGGAAAAACAGATCAGTTCGCATTCGCAACCAGACAGACGAAAAAAGCAGATCCGTGGACGAACATAAAACTGGGAGAAACAGTGCAATAATTACCTTTTCATGTCTCTAACTACGTTGCTTGCTGTTTTGTATCTTAGGGTTAGGGTCAGGGTTTATTGTATGTTAAATTCTATGTTATTGAATTGTGCGTAAGATGCGCATGCGCAAGGATATCTTGTCTCGAGGCAATACGTAAAAATACCACGAAATACCACGAAAAAAACGTCTAAACGTACGAAATTACGGTGCATAACTTTTCGTACTGATAATGAGAATACCCTGATTAACTGCTTTACAAAATAATCATTAGTTGCAGCCCTAAATTCTGTTAAAAAAACAAAAAAAAAACAAAAAAACAAACAAGCATAACAGATGGGTAAATAGGCTGCAAATGACACAAATCTATAGAAATACATCATTATACACAATATCTTTTTTTTTTTCCTATGGCTTTCTCATCCCTAAACTCTACAGAAAATCTGTAGACAGAGATAAAAAGGAGAAATTACTATTGGAAATTAACTATTGGATTATTTGAAAATTGAGCAAAGACAATGAACTCCCAAAGAAATGATTGTGATATTACAGTTCTCTGCAACCTCTCCACTCGCTTCATGACTGCTGGGAATACAACCAGCAACCCCCCCCTGCTTCTGTTCAATCTGTTGAAATGGATAGAAGCAGGAGCAAGAAAGGAGCCAATTCTTGAAGGGGAAAACTTGAAAGCAACAATATTTTGGGAGAAAATCAAATCTTGAATGAGGATCTGAGACTTGAACGGGGAGAATAGCTGTGACGATTGGACCCCTGACAGGTTATCTGTCTGCGGAATAGCAGATAGGAGCTTTGACTTAAGTAATAGTGACACTGCTCCCTGAAAAGAAGAGGCTACTCACTTCAGTAAGCATAAACTGTAAGTTAAGGTTTTTATAGGGAGGTATTAGCTGTTTTTTCAACACCTGCAATGCATCAGAAATACCTCACTTGCATTTATTTATTTAAAACATCTGGAGGAAACTGTGCACATCAGTTAAGCCCACTTTATGTTGATCATTATGAAATAAAATCCCACTAAAACACGCTGATGCAACAGAAGGTTAAGAGGAATTCACAGATCGAGGGGAATTTTGCAGATTCATCCAAATCCTGTAATGCAAAGACAGAATCGGTAAACTGCTCCCATTTCATGAGTGGACATAAAAAATACTTAATCCAGCTGGTATTTCTCCTCCAAGCCTCACTGACAACTCTTCATCTGATTCTGCACTGAACATCACCCCCCTCGGAGCGAATTCGACGCCTGGCCCAGGATTATCCCGACGTGACAGCTTTGCAGCCGGAATTCCACTAGTTTATCATTTAAACGACAAAGGGGGACATTTATCTCAATGGCTTATCGCCTCAGCCGCGCGTAGATGACACCGCTCTATTGCCGTCAGGGAAAAATTCCTTTGGTGATTCAGTTCAGCGCTTTGGTCCTCTCTATTTAAAACCCTCTCGTCTCTTATCTGCTGCTGCGGGGAAGGAGCTTGAGCCCTCATGAATGAAACAAAAGGCCGCCAAGTATCACGACGCGATCGATACAGAGATCTGTTGGCAAGTGCCACTCGGAGACGGGGGGGGCCAAGGATGCACAGGACTTCAATTAGAGTCACGCTTGGGTAAAACTAGGGGTTGAATTAATCTGACGGGTGGAGGAAGCAGCAGAGGGTTTGATTATGAAGAGGGATGACCAAATGAAAGCAAAGATTTCCTGGAAATATCACCAGACATGAGCGTTTAGCTGCTCTATGATCAAGGTTCTCACCTCCGGTCAAATCTTTGGTTAGAGGCTCTTTCAGCTGTGATCTACTGAAACATTTGTGGAGTCACTGAGGGGAAAATCTCTTCTCCTGATGGGGAATGATTTTATTAGCTTCTTAAAATAAGAAAACTAACGGCTTTTATTTGTTCTCTGAGCAAAGCTGCTCATAATGGCCTCAGGTCAAAAGAACAGGACACTTAAAACCCAAGATGGAATCACTGTTTATACCAAAGCTGCTGAGCTTAAATATATATAAATATAGAGTATTTTCATGCTCTTATATGCTCCTGACTTAATCTTAGCGATAATCCTCCCCTTGCTCCTTGTCTTGTTTAACTGGAGAATATAAATGGATTTAGAAATGCTTTATCTTTTACCACACAGCCTGAATAAATCTCCATATACAGAAAAAAAACAAACATGTAAAACAGGCTCCTGTTGGTGGGAGTGTATTAAGGCTGAAGGCTATTACACTTTGATGTGTTGTATGGACACATTAATGCATGTTTTCTCTCAGTCTAAGCTTATTAAAGGTTAGGGAAAGCAAAGCCGTTTTGAATTATAGTTAATAATGAATCAAATCTAAATGACGCACATTATGGAAAACGTTACCTTATTTTAGGTTATATTTCTACCGTAACCTCTTAGGTTTCTACCGTAAGAAAGGAATTACACTTTCAGTGTTCTTAACATTATAAATGTGTAATAATTTTCGGATGGCGGAATCTTTAGGATTTTCTTTAGCAGGGAAGGGAAGCTAAATACAGGGAAAGCCCTCTAAAACCTGTTAAGAGGCTGCAAAGGACCTGCAGCTGGGTTGGAGGTTCATCTTCCAACAGAGCTACTATCCAAAGTTCAGATATAAATGCGGCTGAAAATATGCTGCAAGACGCTCACGGAAAAACTCCATCTAATCTGACTGACCTCGGGCTATTTTGCAAAACAGAAGGGAGGAAATATTTCAGTCCCTAGAAGCTCTAAGCTTGAAAACTTGACACTGCAATCGCAGCAAAAGGAGGTTTAAACAAGTCCTGATTTGGAGGGAATAAAGATATACGAGTTGGAATTTCTCCTGATGTGCAAAGTTTTTCAGAACTGTGAGTCATTTTCCTTTCACTTCCCTCTCATGCAAATCAGATTAGCCAATGTCTCCTTATTTGCCACAGACTCATCACCAGCATTTTGTTGGGAAAATAACATTTTTTTTTAAAGAAATCTAAGATTATTAAACTCAGTTTAGTTTAAAACAAACTTGATAAAGATGAGAAATTATGGGTTTGTAAGTAAAAAGGAAAATCAACTCCATCCATCCATCCATCCATCCATCCATCCATCCATCCATCCATCCATCCATCCATCCATCCATCCATCCATCCATCCATCAATCCCTCTTATCCCAGCTGGGGTTGTGAGGGGTGCTGGTGTCCCATCTCCAGCTGTCTACGGGTGAAACGCGGAATACACCCTGGACAGGTCACCAGTCCATGGCAGGACAACACAGAGACAACAATTCACGCACAAGAAGCCAATTAACCCTCGTTAACCTTGTTTTTGGACTGTGGGAGGAAGCCGGAGTACCCAGAGAGAACCCACGCTTGCACAGGGAAAACATGCAAACTCTGCTGGCATGTTGGGAATCAAACCCGGGACCTTCTTGCTCCAAGGCAGCAGTGCTACCTACTCCACCTCTGAGCAGCCCCGGAAAATCATCTCATACCTGAATAATTTATTTTGTCGAAATTAAAACCATCCTTATTTTAAAATATCAGCAATTTGCTTCTAATTTTAAAGTAAGAACAAGTCAAATATGAACCAGCAAGCTAGACCTTAAAACATAATCAATGGATATTAGCCAACTAAGCCCTGTTGGCGATATTATTTCAGACTGTGACTAACTGGATGTGCCCTCTTCATCCTCTGACATGGGAGCTGGTTTAGAGCTCGTCTGCCTGGTTGTGTGTTTCCTGGACGGGGCGACCTGTGGAGCTGGTTTACAGCTGCTTTTTGTATCTCTGCTTCTGTCTCCTTGAACCCCAGTCGGCCTCAGCAGATGGCCGCTCACACTGAGCCTGGTTCTGCTGGAGGTTTCTTCCTGTTAAAAGGGAGTTTTTCCTCTCCACTGTCGCTACAAGTATGCTTAGTGAGAGGGATTGCCTTTGAGTCAATGAGTCGATGCAATCAACTGGTTTTCCTTAGATAGAAAATTTTGACCCAATCTGACTGGATGATCTGGTTGAATTGTTTCTTAGAGGTGCCATGTGAATTGGCGCTATAGAAATAAACTGAACTGAATTTAATTATTTGGTACTTTGTTTTCCAAATAAAAAGAGACAGTTGCTTGACTAAATGTTTAAAAGTTTGCTCCATACCTTCGCTTTGCACTGCTCCTATTCACTGTTGCTTTTTTAAAAATATTAATTAACAAATCATGTCTAACCATGATGGAAAACACAGCATTTTTTCTTTCATACATGGACTTCTCTAATGCTGTAGTCTCACATCTACCCTGTTTGCTAATTGGCAGAGTGGGAAAGAAGTTCAGGTTCTTTGCTGCTATTAGCAGCTCATAAAGCTGAGGAAAGATCATTGATCTTAATGGTTTTCTCAAGCAATAAAAAAATGAAAGAATTGAATCATCTTTCAACCGTTTCTGTCTTAATTTTCCACCTAGTCTGCAGGGGTATCAGGGTAAAGGGGGGTAAACGCATATAAATGTAAAACCTTTCAGATTTGAACCGTATATCATCATCCAAAGAGCCCCAGGGCCAAACCTTAGACACCCCTGGTCTATCCCAGTAACATCCATTGCAGCTTGTTGGCTGCAACATGACAAAATGAGGAAAAACTTTTGCAAGGCTCTGCAGGAGGTGAAAGTGCCTCAAGTGTCAGAATAATCACTGTCAGGCTGACTCTGAGCATAAAAAGATGCAGAAGCGTACCTTGGAGTAGAGATATATGCGGTCTGTGTACTGGCTGGCGCAGAACTGCAGGGCCGGGTAGACGAGCCGGGCGGCGGTGGCGTCAGCTTCATCTTTGCCCTCATCACCCCCATTAGCATGGAGAGCAGAAGATGAACACGGCTCAGCTCCGCAGTCTGCAGGGAGACAAGAGGAGGCTGACTAATATCTCACTGAGCATATATTATTGGTTCATTATTGGCTTTTCTGGCTTTATTGGTACTCCGCCTGCTCCTTTGGTAATGCACTGAACAGCACAGACATTACACTGCAGAAGATTTTAGCATTTATTACACAGAAGATAATATTGGGAAAATATGACATCTGTGTACTGTATTCAGTCAGATTAGAGAAATGACTTTGTATTTATGCTTATTGCTTTCAAACATTTATGAGAGAATCGGAAATTAAGCGTTGGGGTTATTACCTCTGATATTTCCGTCTGTGGATGTAACTATAAAACGGGTAAAGATTTAATAATTTGTGTTATTTTAACACGAAGCATTAAAAATATTAATCAGGAATTAGTTTTAATAAAGTTAAAGCAATGTTCTTGAATTGTTGAAGTATAAATGGCCTCTTTGACATATATCTAATTTGAACAAAAGCAAAACAAAATTAGTAAGGTTTATTATTCAATAAAGGGATTACCTTAAAGCAACAGTACATAGAAAATATCTTTAAATCAAAAGTTTTCCTAATATTTTCAATTACCAGCTTAGCTACTCTATGTTACATGTTAGACCTCTTCTGATTGGCTGATAAGATTCTTATAATATCTCCTTCTCCACATGATTTCTCTATGAGCTACTGCCTTAATAGGAGCACCTAAGAAACCTTTAAACCCATCAAGGACTCCAGCTCTTTATAATCTGCACCACCGAGGGGTATTGGTGGTTCTGGTGCTGATTAAAGCTGGGCAATTAACTGCATTTGCAATATAATCTCAATTTAACAAAAGGCAATTTTCATTTCAACAGATTAAGATGCTACATTTCTCACTGCAGTGGGTTTGCAGCCAAAAAGGAGGAAAGAGTTGCTGCTATGATGCAGATCCATGCATGCAAGAACAACTATCAACATTTTCCTACAAAAGTTACAGTAAAGTTTTGCAACACTCTAGATAATCAAACCTCCAAAGTGAAAACTTGAAACCTTAGATTGGAACATCTACATCAGGCATCCCCAAAGTCGGTCCTCGAGGGCCGCTGTCCTGCAGGTTTTAGAGGTTTCTCTGCTTTAGCACAGCTGATTCTGATGATTGCAGTTCAGCAAAAGCATGTTAATCAGCTATCAATGTAAATCAGCTGTGCTGGAGCAGGAAACCTCTAAAACCTGCAGGACAGCGGCCCTCAAGGAACGACTCTGGGGATGCCTGATTTACAAGTTTGTGGTCAATTCAAACACTGGAAAAAAAAATTTGAAATCTAAATAAGTCATTTTTTCTTAAAATAAGTGCATTTGTTCTTGGATTGAGGAGGTAAGAGAGACATTTTGCCAATGGAACAAGACAATTTACACTTAAAATAAGAAAACACAATTGTATTGTCTTATTTCAAGAGCATTTTGTCTAATTTCCTTATTTTAAGAATAAAAATACACATTACATTTGCAAGCTATCTTATTTGCATACTCAAATTAAGGGTAAATACACTTAATTTAGTGATTTTTTTTTACTTATTTCTAGATCGTTTTTCCAGTGAAGAAAAATCTAAATAAAATTGCACTATTGGTTAGGAATAATTGCAATTTTGACTTTTAGCAAAATGGTTCAGCCCTGGTGCTGATGGGTTCGTACAATTCTGAAACTTTGAATTCATCCTCCCTATTTTTTTTCTCTCAATTCTTTGTTTCTTAGATTAACAGACATTCAATCCGAAAGTCATACCTGAAAAATCTGTTTAGACACCTTAAAAAAAAAAAAACATACATCAACTCCTTCTGAAAACATAAAGTTTAGGGTTTTTTCATTATAAAAGGTCTGATAATTTTCTGTAAATATCTACCTTTTTAAGATTGCAAACAACTAAGGCTCAGCTTAAAACTCAAAAAAGCTCTAAATATATTAACTTTAAGTCCAGAGCTACTTTTTTTCCCCTTCCTCATAAAATAATCCCAACTGCTTCTTGAAGATATAAAAACCCCAAAAGAGAACAAATCAAATAGTTTCCCACTCAGCATCCAGGCATCATTAAGAGTTTTTCAATCCTATCAGTACCTACTATAAATTTGCCCCATTCCACTATTTCCAATTAAAATTGGCAACACTATTAGGTCGATTTAGTTTTTTTTTTTAACGTTCTATTGATGGCTTCTAATAAATTCGCCTTCAGACTCGACTCATCCAACTCACTAAAGCAAAACAACAAGTCCAGTGTTGTGTAATATTGCTCCAGCATCTTTGATGGGGAACCGTCCAATTTATTTTTCACAACTTTCACCCAAGAAGTTGCAGAACAAACGGATGGAAGCACAGCTAGAGGGAGAGAAAAAAAAGAGTGATAAAATGACAGGCCCGGTTGGGGAGAAACAGAGAAAGAGTGAGCAGGTCATTAATGTCAGCCATGTAGCTCGCTCATGCTGCCAGCATCTAGCAAGAAAAGGTCAGGCGCTGGAAATGAGACTGCCACTGTTCGACCACGCTTCATTTAGACAATGACCTATAACACTCTAATAATACTTGCCTTAAATCACTCTGCGTGGCCAGTTGTCTGCCTTGTCACTGTGTGTGTTCATGAAAATGCGTGTGTGGTCATTTGGTCGGTAATGGGGATAAAGAACTGACACAGCCTGATGTGTGTAACAAGTGACTGCTGTTAAGGAAACGCTGGCAGGTACCTACATGGATCCCTTCAGGTTATCGGACACATTTCTGGCACTAGATGGGAACGCCTGAGGAAGCTAAGAGATAAAGAGAAGAGATAAAGAAGGCGCTAATTGGAGCAAAGACCAACCTATTGATTTAGAGTTAATGGAATCTCTTAGCACTCCATGTTTGCTACCATTACAGAAATATAGAAAATATCTCCAGACGTAGCAAATATTATTTCCTTCTCCATTTCTTAATGTGAGCAATAATCCAGTCTAATTCAAACCTCCAAAGGAACTCATAAATCTATCATATATATATATATATTTATATATGTGTGCTAAACTGCTGGTGTACCATTTTGTAATCATTTTAGATATCTCTCTAAAAATAAACACTGCATAGTAGCAGCAACTTTAATTATAGAGTCAAGAGTTGGAATCGTTTTTCAGTGTTTAGTCCCGTTTCTCTCCTAGACCTATATAGCTATGAGCTCACCTCTTACTGTGACTAACTATACACTACCGTTCAAACGTTTGGGATCACATTGAAATGTCCTTATTTTTTAAGGAAAAGCCCTGTACTTTTCTATGAAGATAACTTTAAACTACTCTTAACTTTAAAGAAATACACTATATACATTGCTAATGTGGTAAATGACTATTCTAGCTGCAAATGTCTGGTTTTTGGTGCAATATCTACATAGCTGTATAGAGGCCCATTTCCAGCAACTATCACTCCAGTGTTCTAATGATACAATGTGCACATTGACTCAGAAGGCTATTTGATGATTAGAAAACCCTTGTGCAATCATGTTCACACACCTGAAAACAGTTTAGCTCGTTACAGAAGCTACAAAACTGACCTTCCTTTGAGCAGATTGAGTTTCTCGAGCATCACATTTGTGGGGTCAATTAAACATTAAGATGGACAGAAAAAGAAAACTTTCATCTGAAACTCGACAGTCTATTCTTGTTCTTACAAATGAAGGCTATTCTATGCAAGAAATTGCTAAGAAATTAAAGATTTCTTACAAAGGTGTGTACTACTCCCTTCAGAGGACAGCACAAACAGGCTACTCCGGGTACTATTTAATGAAGATGCCAGTTGGGGACCTATGAGGCGTCTGTTTCTCAAACTAGAGACTCTAATGTACTTATCTTGTTGCTCAATTGTGCAACGCGGCCTCCCACTTCCTTTTCTACTCTGGTTAGAGCCTGTTTGTTTGCCATTAGAACACTGGAGTGATAGTTGCTGGAAATGGGCCTCTATACACCTATGTAGATATTGCACCATAAACCAGACATTTGGGGTTAGAATAGTCATTTACCACATTAACAATGTATAGAGTGTATTTCTTTAAAGTTAAGACTAGTTTAAAGTTGTCTTCATTGAAAAGTACAGTGTTTTTCTTCAAAAAGTAAGGACATTTCAATGTAACCCCAAACTTTTGAGCGGTAGTGTATTTTCCCTGTTTCATCTTGTTTGATATGAAAACTGGCTAAGAGTTTATCTACTTAAAAGTGCTTTTTTTTATGATACCTTCTCTATTATACCAGGTATTTATGGATAAGTGCATCTATGTTCCTTTTGCGTGTCTGCTTCAGTCTGCTTGGACTCCAAGTCTGCTTTGACAGAAGGCATCTCACACTGAGTCTGGTCCTGCTTGGGTTAAAAGGGAGCTCCACTGCTGCTGCATGCATGCTCAGTATGAGGGATTGCTGCAGAGTCAGCGATGCAAAGCAAGCAAATATCTACCGTGACTGCATGTTCATCAAGGCGGAGCAAATGCTGCAATGTCGACAACTCAATGCAGTCAGTTCGGGTCCTTGGTTACTTTTAACCAATCTGTCTGTATGATTTGATAAAACTGTCTATGCAAAGTGTCTTCAGGTGGAAAGTGTTGTCAAACGGCATTAAATAAACTGATTTAGACTCAACTATAGTAGTGGAAGGTTGATGACTTGGGTTTACTAGGCAGTAACGAGACTCTGGCAACATTCAGTCATCTATTAAGTCCTTAGTTGTAAGTAAAATAAAAATACAACAATTAATCTGTTATTTATTATTAAAAGCTTCTCTGATTGAGAGTCAGCACCTGTATGAAACTAGATGTGATGGATGTTTAACGCACTCGAATAAAAAAAAGAAAAGCATCTAAATTTCTGTGAGGCTTAACAAGTTTTTTAGTTTGTCCCACTGATTAGATTGTGTACCTTTTGTTTGGTCAGGGTCAACGGCGTAAATATCGGTAAGCAGAGACAGCAATTGCTTACAGGCCCACGACCTCTTAGGGGCCCCATCACTGACACCTGGTGGACCCCCTACGTAATTATTGACTAGGACATCTCTATGCAAATGTAATGGTACGAATAATTCCTCTTAAACCCACCTGATACTGAAGTAACTGACCATACCTTATTTATACCGCAACACATGCCAGATTTCAACATGATGGTGAGCCGTTTCAACACGACACCAATAGCAAAGCAGACAGTGGTACTTTTAATTACTATGTTAATAACTGTGTATAGTTCATTAGACGGTTGGTAAAAAAATACACTCATATAATATGTTTTACACCGCAATAAAGATCTTAAAAGAACAACGTATTTGAGTATTTTATTATTTACACTACGACTTGGAATTCTGGGTAATCCAGAGCGTAGATTAAAACCATAACTGTAACGTCCAATGTGTTAGCGACGATGGATACCCAAAATAGGTACTTAAGCAGATTCCAGAAAAGAAAAAGGAAAGAAGAGCTGCTGGAAGAACGGAAAAAACTTACGAAAATAAACACTTTCTTTCAAAGAACCGAAGAGGGAGAGGTGGACGTTGCTGCTACAGTGAGTAAAGATTGCGATCAGGAGATGAATGGAGAGAGTGTGGGTGAGGAGGGGGCCTGTGAAGGTCAAGCTAGCACGATGGCTTATTGTGCTAACATCAGACATCCCAAGTCTCCTGGAAGTTCCGGGAGTCTCCCTGATATAGATAGTTGTTCACAGATGCTTGTGAGTTGGATAAATTGTCCCGGATTTTAGACTACGCTAGTTTTTTTTAATGCTAGTGAGAGCGTGCAGGTTGTACAATAATTTGTGCAACATGTGTGGATTAGAACTACTACGATTGGTTTGATAAGCATCTCCACAAGATGAGTTTTTGGAACTTGGGATGTCGGTAACATGTGGTGGTGCACTGTCACCAATGGTGCCATTCAAGGTGCGCAGTAACAATTTTTCCGGATGTGATGTGTGATCATATACTACTGAGAATTGCATAATTGTATCTTCTTGGCTGATTTGAACCTTTATCACGTGTTGTACTTCATATGGGGAACACCCAGATGATGTTGCTTATGGGCCTGTTGTTGTGGCATTTCGCCATTGGTCAGGGTGCCTAACAAAGACACAAAAGTCTCGATAAATTCAGGAACAAATATATTTCTACAGCAGGAACCAATATCGCCGCAGCTTCTTTTATATGGGTTGTTTTTTTACTTTATAATAGTATATAACACTGAGATATCCAGCCCGGATTACAACAATTGATTTTTTTTTTTGTGCCACTACAGTATTTTATGAGTTCTTTCTACGCCGCTGCATCAGTTACTTTTATCTGTTTAATGCCAAGGTGAGACCTCCCTCATCAGTCATCTCTTTACCTTAGCCTGCCCTATTATTTTGTCTGACGTCCTTTTTACTGCACTTTCCCTCCATCTGGCACACACTGTCCTGATCTCAGCCTGCAGTGGGTCGCTCCGTGTCTGAAAATACCACGATAACAAGATGGAGGCGTTGGTTTTTTTGTTTTTTAGGACACCGGTGCTCTCTCATCCATCCTTCTGGCCTGCTACACCTGTAATGAAACCCAGCAGCTCTGCATTGTGCCTCCCAGTATATTTGCTGTAAGCATTTTTTTTTTTGTACCCCCCCCTTCTTCTGTTTGCAGTGGTGGAATGCACCAGCTGCATTAAGTGGGCCATTTATTCGAAGGGGGCAATTCATCTTACAAAGCCGTCTTATTAGACTGTCACTTACACAGTATGAACGGTGCCTTCAAAACACCCCAAGGGATTTATCTGTTATTTTACTGCGAGAGACAGAAAACAACGCCTAATTGGACTGAGTCATCTCGTCTTCTGCGGCAGTGAAACAAAAAGGTAACAAAAAAAAAGAAGCGGGGGGGGGGGAACGCACGGAGCGGGCGTTTGAGCCAACGAACAAACGGGTATCCGTGTTTAAATGTTCCCACAGCATGCAGATAGAGTGACAGACAGAGCGGAGAGAGGGAGACAGTCGGAGAGGTGGTGGAGGAGTGATTGCCTGTCTGTGCTGCGCGGAAAGTAATCTCAGAGCAATCAAGAGGCGGGGGCGGCCGACAGCTCCTCACTTCTGAAAACCACAGGCAGGTAGAGAAAAATCATTAGGCACCACTCCTGACCCCATAGGTCACTTTTATTGGACAACCACTGTGTTTTGTATTAGACCCCCGCTGATGGAGACAGACTGCCTAAGTCACGTAACTAATAAACCAACAGGACGGACACATAGATGTTTTCCTCAAATTAAATACCGTCATGCATTCTGGGAGCAGGGTTTTTAGAGGAACTTAGGAGGGGAGCGTCTCTGCGATGAGCTGTCTGTGTCCTCCTGTAATCCCTGACTCACTCACTGATGCTGAGATCAGAGCTCTGTGGATACCATCTGTTGCACCAGTCCTCGCTTCTCTCTCTGAAGATGCTACTTAACCACTCCGGCTGAAAGTTTCTCAGAGCTGCACGGACAGATATTAGTTGTCACCGAGGAAAAGTGCGCGTCTAAAGGGCACATGGAGTGGGGTGGGGGGGGTGCGAGGTCGGATCTCCTGCAGCGCCTCTTTAGTGCTGCCATTTCTGATCGACAGTGAAGCTTTTATCTCTCCCCTAGAGTCAAGTCTGAATAGAGGCGATTTTCTTTCTTTTTTTTTATTTTTTATTTTCCAAAGAAAGCAGCTTTCACTCACCTTTAGTGCGTTTTTTTTTTCAGACTAAGTGTGTGTGGGGGGAGAGAGAGAGAGAGAGAGCAAATGCCTCTGCAGGGGGAAGCAGCGGTGGGATTCAATGGCTGAGCGTCGGGGAT
The DNA here is from genome assembly GCF_000732505.1 of Cyprinodon variegatus. Lineage (NCBI taxonomy): Eukaryota > Metazoa > Chordata > Actinopteri > Cyprinodontiformes > Cyprinodontidae > Cyprinodon > Cyprinodon variegatus. Next base: position 21,188 of record NW_015152720.1, on the reverse strand, counting down.
GTGGGGGGGTGCACAGGTAGTCACAGAGAGGGGAAATTAACCACTCCACAGACTGAGCACTAATAGATGCCAAACTGTGCGTGATTTGAGAAGAGGAATGTGTCAAGGTGTTGCACACTGATCTCATAATGTTAGAGGGTAATAGAGGTTGATAGCTTGCATGTTAAAACCTAAATCTCTTATGCTTCACCCCCTCTTATGCTAAATCTCCTGCAAAAAAAACTCAGTCACAGCTTTCTCAGAAAGTGCTCACTAGGCCTCAACTTTCCAACCTTTTATAAGCACACATTTCATGTAGTTTATAGGTACTTTATGGGATATATTGTTTGTTTTTTTAACAAATAAAAATCTCAATTGTCTTAACTGTATCTCCACCAGCTTTTGTTTGTCTCTGCAAAAGCTCCATTACACTTTAATGCAGGGGTCTGCAACCTTTAAAACCCAAAGAGACATTTTACCCAAAGTCCAGATCAATAAAAGTCAATTAGAGCCAGTGTTGGGCACGTTACTTTGAAAAGTAAATAGTTATAGTTACTAGTTACTTCTCCCAAAAAGTAACTGAGTTACTAACTGAGGTACTCCACAATAAAAGTAACTAGTTACTAGTAAAAGTAACTATTGCGTTACTTTTGCGTTTCTCGCCGGCGTAACCCTCACCACCCAGCCCCCACCTTCTCACCGTGTGTTTCAAAAGCCAGCTGAATAGAGCGGACGACAAAGACAAGAACCTGCAGAGAGTTTTGCATTTATTGCAACTCAACCTAAATGACATCAGGGGGGAACGCCATGTGAAGTTTTTTAACAGGGCATTCAGATCTGGTGAGTTTATGAAATTAATAACTAGGGATGTCTAATTCTGAAATCCTGTGTGTTTGGGTTGTTATAGATACTGCAACATCTATCTATCCATGTATCTATCTAGATGTATACTCTGTGTGTGACATAAAATATGGATCTCCATCCCTGCTACAAAGGCCATTAAATAATGTTTAAAATAAAAAATACAGTAGGTTGAAAAGGCAGAGTATCCATCCATCCATCCATCCATCCATCCATCCATCCATCCATCCATCCATCCATCCATCCATCCATCCATCCATCCCCCTTTCTCCATATAGGCTAATGATCCTTCACGCTCTCCATAGTTCTCCTGTGGCGCGAGCACAGGGCGACTGTTGCGTGCCTTTAGCGAGCATGCGCGTTTCCTGTCGCTTGCGCGGTGAATCGTGCCGCCTGCGCTGTGCGGAGATGCAGGGGAAACCGTATGTGATGGGGAAACGCAGCTCGACGTAACACCGGTATTTCCACCCGGAATGGTAACTGCATTATAGTTACAGTTAAAGTAATTAGTTAGATTACTCGTTACTAAAACAAGGTAACGGCGTTAGTAACGCCAATCGTCCAATCACTGATTAGAGCTGCAAATATCAAATTAATTTTTAATAAAATGTGAAAAGATGTGCAATGGAAAATGTGCTGCTATTTTAAAGAAAACAAATTTAATTAGCATTTTCAGGTTTTGAGATTTCTGGAAGATGGTATCTGTTATGTAAATCAAACATTGTTTCTAAGCTAATTATAAAAAAAAAAAAAAAAAAAAAGATATAAAAACATAACTGGTTCTTTTAGGGTCATTTTGTTGTGGAAATTCAAAAGCTTCTAGAAATGGCACATCCAACACCACTGGTTCTTTATTTATTTTAGCAAAGATTAAGAGCCGTCTTTAAACCTGTGGCTGCGGAGCTGCAGGTTGCAGACCCCTGCTTTAATGGATAGTGCAAGGCCAGGTGTGGACTTTGACTGGACCATTTTAACATGTGCATATTTGCAGCAGGGTCCTGTAGGTTAGATGTGTTCTTGCTTTAGTAATGGCTGAATTACTTCCCCAGCATGTCATCTAGCTTGACCTTCTTGCATAAAGGCCAGATCTGTGGAATACAAGACCATTAGTGCTCCTTTAGACAGGTTTTACCACCAAAGCTCTGGATCTCAGACACCTCATGATCTAAGCTATTAAATCTGAGGGTACGTGTCAAACCAACTTTGATCCAACCCATCGTTTAAAAACCCAACAAATATCTCAAAGTATCTCCATCTTTTACAGGAAGCACCCAGGTCTCCGCTTTTTTTAGCCTCTGCTAGCTTGGCTTTTTTTTTAAAGGTCCTCATATTGCAACTGTTGTAATTAGGGTATTTGTAATTAGTGCAATTTATTGCTTCGTGTATCCCACTGAGACAGAAGCAGTCAAACACAGAGGTCTTAATTTGCAATATTACACACTGTGTAATTGGGAATTTGTTTTCTTTGCGTCCCTCGGAGACACGCAGACGGGCACATGTAGAACCGGAGTGGACAGGGAAGCCAGGGTTGGGTTTCAGGAATGAGCAGGTGCAACGCCGGAGCTGGAGTGGCTTTTATGTAATTAGCCCTCACTCCACATTATTAAAAAAAAAAAAGCGGCTAATCACAAGCTTGTCGGCCTGCCGGACAGGGACAGGACGTCTGTGCTGTAATTTGGTGCTCCTTGCAGGTCAGCTGAGAGCTGTAGAGTTCTATTCAATATCTTCAGCTGCCTCCTAATTTCAAGTGTAGAAATAGGCTCTACCTTCAACTAGATGCGACAAGGAAATAAGAATAATAATGCCAAGCCCCATATGGAATGAGATATAGACCCTTATTGGCTGGAGCGCTGATATTAACAGCATTATATGTGCAGGTGACAGTGTGGCACCAGCCAATTTCCCTAGATATGAGAAGGAAGAGATTGCAGGTGGGATTTACCCTGTGTGTGGTCAGGGGAGAGGCAGCCGCCACTGGCAGCCATGTTGTCACCTCCCTCCCTTGCTGGTTGTTTGCATTTGAGCCGAAGCTTATCCTTTTCTTGTGCGTCTTCCAGCTTGTGTTTGTCTTCCAGAGGCTCACGCTCATTCTCAGAGCCGGAGAGGACTGTGGACTCTTGACCAGTTTGGGCTTGAGGAGGCCTTGGGGATCCTGGGGGAGCAGAAAGAGAAACTGCTTTTATACAATGTGTGTGTGTGAAGTCAGCTGACTTATACAAGAAACAATTCTTAATGTCCAGGAGTACCTAGACCTAGGAGAACAACCTGACAGAAAGGAATAAACACCTGTCACTCTCCTTCCACCGACTCATGTACCAAACCAGCAAAAACATCGGCTTAGCGAGCGGATTATGCTCTCGTTTCATTGTTTTGCTAATTTCTCACCACTATCATGTGCATTCAAACCCAAACAAACCATAATTGAAAGCAATTACTTGGTCTGAATGTGGCTGCGGCTGAGGGCGGCCAACAGGATTCTCACCACTGATGGGGGCTCAGTGCGAGCGGTAGACCTGACTCTGACTGCCTCCGTTTGTAAATACCTGTGATGGAAAATATATATTTTTTCTTTGGAATGTCATGGTTGAATCCTCTCAGCTTCACGAATTATTTACCAGCTGGAGTTAAATTCCTGACATTAAAATTGAAAATTTTTTTTTAAATTGTCTTTTAATTTGACAAAACCAGCATTTGATGAGAAGACTAAGAGCTCAGTAGTTCAGCGCTGATGCATCTATACGCCTCTAGCATATTTTTCTGAATTTGCTTCGGGTGGGAAATTTTCCACGCTATCCGGCGGATGTGGCGAACAGAGCATGTCAAATTGGTCCGACCTAGCAAACAACCAAAGCAATATATATTCAAGATGTATTTTGTGAATACAAAAAGTTAGCCTTGTGAGACCATCCTGATCTCGCGAGCTTTAAAGGTTTCACTCGCTAATCAGTCTGGAGACTCTACGTTAAAGATAAAATTTAGAGCCGTTCGCCAAAC
>NW_015152720.1:11505-16027 GCF_000732505.1 Cyprinodon variegatus | reverse complement strand
CCCAAACAAGACCCGCATTAGCCTGGGTGCCATTCCGAACTTAGTCCCGCCCACAACGTTTCAGGTCGGGAATTTCGTTCTGGCATTGCTCAATAGTAGCGCGAGTATGCTCGCACAATATCTGGCGGGCCAATCAAATTGTCAGGGCGGGCTTTATACGATGATGGACAGATGATCAACAGTAACGTAATCAACCATGTCACCAAAGCGTGCTTGGGTGACAACAACAATGGCTGCCGCTGGAGAGTTGGGCTGAGTAGATTCTGCTATTAGGTCTGTTCTAGCAGATATCGACAGCAAATTAGTTTTAAAAGAGGAAAAGAGAAATGCAATCAAGGCTCATCTTCTTATTCTAGGCGTGAAACTGCACACTTTGATTTTTGTTGACAACAACTGTGCCTGGCTTAACATACGTCACGCACTCCAATTCTCTTATTGAACCAAAATCGACTCTTTTTTTCAGAGCTTCTGGGGCTTTTCCAAAAAAAAAAATGGTTTCCCAAGGCGATTTAAAAGTTGATCATGAAGAAAAATTTTGCAACAGGTTGTGATGTTAAGTTTCACCTGTGCTTTTATTGTGAAATGCCGACAACAAGACCTTGACAGGTAATGAGATGGGGTTGCCGGGGGTAACAGCAGCTGAGGGTCTGGAAGGCTGGTGATTTACTATATATTAAACAATCTTTCCAGCCACTAAAAAAGATAAACATGCCCACTATTATACTCAATGCCAGCACAGGAAGGACATGTGATGTCATGCAATAACATATCAGGAAACAAGGAAACAACTAAACATCTGCTGGGATGGTGACGTCATCAGTCGTATTAAAAATAATTCATCTTAAAAACCAAATCAGCACAAATAACACTTTTACCTGCATATATGAAGTAGCACTGAAAAAGTAGGCTACGTTATATAAATTTGATTCAATTGAAATCTAAATAGGGGAATATTTGATTACTGGGTGACCTAAAAAATTATCTTTACTATCTCTGAAACAACAGCAGCACATTTGATCTTTTTTTTTTTTTTTTTACATATTACCATTTCAAATGCACAAAGCTGCACTAATGAAGCAATAATCACTTAGCCTGTTAGTTGAGTTTTTTTTTTTTTTTTTTACATCAGTGGCATCTGTAACACACTTAATCTGAAATGCAGAGCGTTGAACTACTGCGGGGTTCGTGGAAATAAATCCCTCACTCTGAATAATCGTAAATGAAAGAAAAGAGTAAATATTTACCAAAACGATTTTTTTCAGGTTAATTTCACAAATTTACAAGAAAAAAATTGACATTTTCTGATAAGAAAAAAGTTAATTTACAAAATTTTCCCTTTTTTTTTTTTTTAGAAAATCTGAAAAACTTATTTCAAAATGTCAGAACTTTGGGTCAGGAAAGTATTTCTACTTTATAAGGTCATGTTTTTTTTTTCCCTAAAAACTTCAAAAGAACCAACTTCAATATCTGCAAAACTGGTTGCCATTTTTTTCTCACAGTTGCAAAATTTTAAGTCTAAAGTCTTTTCTAGAACGATGCTTCGGGACACAGAGATGTTCCTGTCCCTCCCCTGTAGTTGGTATCCTTGGAAACCAAGGGTTCATAACTTCCCGACAACTATGACGCAAATGACACAAGAATGTTTCCACAGATTATTTACACTGCAAAAAAAGAAATCTAAAGTCATTTTTTCTCAAATTAAGTGCATTATTTCTTGAATTGAGGAGGTAAATGGGACACTTTGCCAATGGAACAAGACTATTTAAATTTAAAACAAGACTAAACAATTGATTTTTTTATATTAAGTGCATATTATCTAAGTATCTTTAGGAGGAAAAACACTCATTCCATTTGCAACTGATATTAGGGTAAATACACTTAAATTAAGACATTTTTATTTATTTTTAGGTTGTTTTTTTTTTTGCTGTGTAGGTGGTAGCCATGGTTACCTTACCAATGGTTGTCACCGGTTTAGCATATGCAGCACCAAAGATCAAAGGCTCTGTCATGGGCAGGAGGAGGCCTTCAATTAATTTAAGCACCTTTATTTGATCAGACTTCTTTTATTTGTTAAAGTGTACCAAATTATGCTTCAATTGATTCATTCCAAATATACTAAAGATGTTGATAAATGAAATCTAATACAGCTGCTAGGTTTTAAAAAAAAGGTTTTATTGTATTTATTTAGAAAAAATCTTTAAGCAGACTAAATTTTTTATCTTTTTTTTTTTTTTTTGCTTAATTCCAAACCAGACATGATCCTGGTTCCAGTGGAATAAAACTTACCTTAACACTAAATATAATAAAAGTTTATATTTAGACAAAAATTGTGGATCCACACCTGATTATTGTAGTGATAATTTCAGGTGGAAATTGCTTTTTAAACCTTTAGAGCTTAACAGGTTATAGCAATGGATCCCAAACTGGAGGGTTGCGCCCCCCTAGGGGTGAAGTAATGTAATTGCATGGGGATAGGTTGTAATGAACAAAATAATTAACACAGGTTGAAATGATTCTAGTTATTTAGTCATTGAAATGTTGAACTCTGTTACACCGTAGAATACACAGTTAAATCTAAAATAATTACACTTTATAGGTAGAAATTTAGCTTTTAAAGGAGATATTTTAGATATTGCAATATTTACTTTACTGCTGTTGATTTTTCATTGTAAAAAGTTTAATTTGAATCCTTCAGAAAAAAATACTTTACTTCAAAATAGGCTTCTGTATGTTTGTTATAAAGTCTATTTCTGAGGCAGATCGACAGACAGCAGCTGCTTTAAGGAAAGAGCACAAATATTTATGACCAACTGTAAAATGTCACAGTCTGGGCAAAACTTGAAAAAAATAAATAAAAAGGCTGCACCATTTCTGTTCCCCACCTCTCCCGGTTAAATTTAAATCAAATCCTTTCACAACATTTGTCAAACTCGAGGTGCAAAATCTAACAAGACAGTAAGTTGTGAGACTGGAAAGACGAGGAGGGCTAATTAGTGATCTTGCCTCTCTGTGACTTGTTTCTTCAAAAGGCCAGTTTCTCGCCGGCTCCCTCAAATGTCACCGCGAGTCTCCGGGCTTCTGGCCCCGCTGCTGGCTTCCTCCACTAACAAGCGGACAGAGGCCGCAGAGACGGCTCAATTTGTGTTAACTTATCCCCGACGAGGACAACGTTAGCAGTGAAATCCTGTGGGGGTCTGCCCCCGTGTTTTCCAACCCATTATGTTTGAAGTGGGTTGNCTACTGTTGAGCAATGCCAGGCCGAACTTCCCGACCTCAAACGTTGTGGGCGGGACTAAGTTCGGAATGGCACCCAGGCTAATCTTAAATGGCCTCATGAAAACAATTGGGCATGAGAGAAATGAAATTAATCACTTTGTTTCTGGTCTATTTAAATAATATAATTGACCAGTTTTCTGGCCAAATCCCATGTTTGACCCATTCTGGTCTATATAGGACCTGAAGTGTATGCACTTTTTTGTTTCTGTCTTTCCTGCTTTTGAGAACTTGTCATAGATAGTCTGGTTTTCTTTGTAAATCGGAGATGAAAAAGCAGCTATGTACATAGAGCCTGGAGATGTCCGAAGGTTAAGAACATAGGATTTAGAAAACAAGCAGATGAGCCAGGGTTAAATCACAAACAAGCATTTAGTTTCTGCTCAGCCCAGAGTGGCTCAACAACTTAGGCATGTTCACTGGATCCTCTGTAGAGATGGACACTCAAGTTGACTATGAAACTGGGCAAGGATTATGGGCATGCAAGTCACTAACCTGGTTAATAGTTCAGTCTGAGCCACAGCATACCGTGGGAGCCGCCCCCAGAGTTCCAGGGGAGAAGCAGAGAAGAACGATGCCTGCTCACTGGGGTTTGCTGTATCGGGGACACTCTGGGCAACTCTTGGCTGCATCTCATTTGGCATTCCATCGGCTGGATATTGCCTTCCTCGGAGAGGATGGACTGAACTGTTAAACCAGAGTGCCAATGATGGGTTGCGCCCCACCCCGCTGCAGCCGCTGCGGTCTGCTTATCCTCAGCAGCCTGCATTTCTGGTCTGTTCTCTTTTATTATTTTCTGTTATTAAACTTTTCGAAACTTCCCATTGTCTGACTCGCCTTGAGTACTGGGTCCTCCTGTCCCGTTTTATGACAAGTTACCTTTTTTGGCCACCATCCACTGCAGCTGATAGCCACTTGCCACAGAGGTGTGTTTTAGAATTGTTCTTGAACTTCTTCAGAGTTCACATTTGTTGTGCCATATGCCATGATCATACTTTTTGGACATTGGGAAGCAGTGTCCATATTTCATCCTGATAGGATGACCAGAGAAGAAAACGCAGCTTTGGTGAATAACAGCTGGGGGACTTCTGCAGCCCCCCTTTTTCAGCCAGCAAGTCACATGGAAGTCACAGAGGTGTGAAAACCTACCCCCCTCTGTGAGGGCAGAACAAAACCACAGAGCACACAGGATTCTTCCTCTTTTGTCTCTTCACTTTTTCTCCCTCGTCTGATCCAGCCTGCTTCTGCT
>NW_015152720.1:5975-8894 GCF_000732505.1 Cyprinodon variegatus | reverse complement strand
GCCTCTGTTGAAAACCCACCAACAGGGCAGATAGATTGACAGTTTCACCCATCAATTACAAAAATTACCTGCTCTTTTTGCATGTGCATCTGTCTCTGTCATGAATATTATTTCATAATTAGTCTTTGTAATTAATACAAATTTTAATTTCTGTCAATGTACATATTTTACATATTTGAATTAATTTAAAAAACGAAGGTCAGTTTAAATAAAATCAGAATTACAGCTTAATTAAAACAAACTTAGCCGTTACAAATAAGAGGGATTCTTTTACTTTAAGTTGCTTCAAACTAACGTTTTCTTTAGAATAGCAAATCACATTCCTCATGAGCAGATGAGATTTACCATGTCATTTTTTTTTTCTTCCCATGGCACCAAAAAATAAGAAGTTATTGAAATGTGGTTCCCTGATCTGAGTTGGAAAGACATTTTGATTACATCTGGGATTTGTTGATATTACATCAGCTGCAGACTGGGTACAAGTCCGATAGTAAACCATAGTATTTGTGTATCTCACTATGGCCACAAGGTTTGTCAGTTTATCAGATGCTCTTGTGGCTTGTTTGGTTACCAGCGTTTTGTCAGAGTGTGCTGGTGTGTTTTTATGTGCTGTCCCACATATGTGACCATCCTGTGGGCTTTATTTTGCACTTGAGGAAGGTGAGCAGTCTCGAAAAGGCCCACCGCCTCCACACACTGTATATCAAAACACTGTTATGAGAAAGAATTATTACTGCTGCACCTGGTCGGTCATCAAGATCCTGAATTACATTCGACATCTCTGTAATAAATCCACCGTAGCTGCATGTGGAGCTATGTGACTCAGCAGAAAAGTAGCATTAGATCCAAATATTTCTGTTAAAGAAAATCTTTTTCAAGTTTAGGTGCAGCACATGTCAATGTAACATCTATATACCTCCCATCGTTGAAAACTACAACAACATTATGGGTAAGTACAAACATTAAAAAGTAATGCTCTCATATTTTCCAAGTTGGGATCTAATTGCAAATAAATCAGTACATGGCAAACCCAATTATTTGATATGAATGACTTCATATGGTAACAGTGTGTAATTAGCCCACAGTAAGAGTTGTGTGCAAATTGACTCATTATCCAAGAATCTACCGAGGTCAAATTACCAAACCTAGAAAACCCATCCAACATGTTGACAGTTAAACGAGATTACTGCCATGTGAGAGCATCTTTGAAGCGGGTCCCACAATGTCCATCACCTTTCTCACTATTACGTCAGCTCCTCGAGCCCCTCTGTGGTGACTGGAGGAGTTATGGTCGAGAGCTAGTCTCACTGAGAGCTCAGCCAGATGAATGTTAATGAACAATTCCTTATCTCCCTGCCTGCTGTTGTTTAACAGTAGCTGGCTGATGCAGACTCTGCTCATCTTCTTCCCTCTGAAGGAAATGACCTGCTGAGCTGTTGCCATGGTAACTAATAATTTGGCTATTCCACAATTTCAAACATGTTAAGTCAATTTTGAGACTTGCTAAGAGTTATCTTTACACATACGGTATATAGAAAAAGTTTGTAGCCGCTTTACTGTTCATGAGGCATCACTAAAAATATTCACACAGTGATACCATGTAAAGAAATCAGTTTACAGATTGTATAACAAAGGAGGTTTATTGTACCCTTAAAATGTGAAAAATGTGGCATAATTAGCTGTTTCCCTTCTCCAGTGTCATGTCACTTGTTAGTATTAGACAGTTTCAGGTTTCATTGGTAAAAAAGGTCTNATTCTCTCTCAACTCTCTGGCCGAGCTCTTGGATGGGCGGAGGCCAGGTTATCATCTGAAAACAGTTTTTCATGCACCTTTTCTGAATTTTTGACTAAATTTTCTCAAGTTTTTAACCAGGATTTAGATCAAACCATTGATTCTCGAGCTTTGCTTAGTCTTAAGCAAGGTAATCTGACAGTGGCAGAGTTCTCCATCGACTTCCGGGTTAAAGCCGCCGCTTCTGGTTGGAACGAATGCGCACTTAAAAGTGCTTTTTTCCAGGCTCTAAACGATAACATCAGGGATGAACTAGCCACAATTGATGAGCCAACTAGTTTGGAAGATCTTATTCGGTTAACCATAAGATTGGATAACAGACTCCGAATTCAAAACAATTCTAGGCTAAGGAACCTAGGAATGTCTGCTTCCGCTCCTACAACTAATCACACTCATGTTTCTGTTAGATCCCCAGAGTCCAGTTCCAGACCAAGGATTAAGAATCAGTCACCCCCAGCTTCTGCTCAGATCACTCAATTTTCCTCCTCAGCTGCAGAAGGAGCGGAGTTTGAACCCATGCAGATTGGGCATACAAGACTGTCACCTGAAGAGAGACAACGGAGATTCAAGGGGAATCTTTGTCTGTACTGTGGTGAGCCCGGACACTTAATTGCTTCCTGCCCGGCTAAATCAATAGCCAGGGTCCGTCAGAGGATGTGAGGAGTCTGACATCTTAAGACTGATAAATCTCCTCATTTACTGTTACCTGCAACCCTGTTTGTTTCCAACCATACTTTAACATTATCAGCCTTCATTGATTCTGGGTGCGAGAAGAACCTCATAGATTCGAATCTGGTCCAGAAACTGAGGATTGAAACTGTTCCTTTGGAAAGACCCCTCAGAGTTGCTGCTATTGATGGAAAAAGATTACACCAAGTCACTCATCACACCCAGCCATTAGAACTTCTCATCTCTGGAAACCATCGTGAGACTAACTTTTTTTGTTTTCCCCTCAGCGTGTTCCTCCCTGGTGCTCGGATTTGAGTGGTTGGAACGTCACAATCCCCACATCAACTGGGTTGAACGCCATATTGAGTCTTGGTCCACTTCCTGTCACAAGTCATGTCTTCGTTCTGCAGCTCCTGCTATTCAGTCCCCTAGAGGTAGGTGGGAGATGGACTCTCCTG
>NW_015152720.1:0-2204 GCF_000732505.1 Cyprinodon variegatus | reverse complement strand
CTGCTGGAGACAGGTGGCAGATCTCCAGATCCCAACAGTACCCCCCTCTCAACGACCGCCTCTTGGCGGTCCAGAAGACGTGGATGGGAGGGACCTCTCATAGTCCTCGATGAGGGATGGATCGAGGATGTAAGAACCAGGAACCAAGGTGCGGTCCTCCGGACCGTAGCCCTTCCAGTTGACGAGGTACTGCCAACCGCGACCTCGCCGACGGGAGTCCACGCTCCGGCGGACTGTGTAGGCCGGATGGCCGTCAATGTACAGGACGGGTGGAGGGGAGTCGGATGGCGGACAAAGTGGACTGGTGATGACAGGTTTAATCTGAGAGATGTGGAAGGTGAGGTGGATACGCAGGGATGATGGCAGGTGTAGGCGGACAGCGGATGGATTGATTATTTGAGCAATCTTGAATGGGCCGATGAACCTTGGAGAGAGTTTTCTGGACATAGACTTTAGGGAAATATCTCTGGTGGATAACCATACCTCTTGCCCAAGGGTATAGTTAGGAGCAGGGCGACGCCTAGAGTCAGCAAACCTTTTGTTATTGGCAGAAGAACGGTTGAGGGCGGAGATGGTTTCATCCCAGGTTCGGTGACAGCAGCAGATGTGGTGGTGAACGGACCTGACTGATATCTCCCTCTCGTCTGCAGGAAAGAGTGGGGGTTGGTAACCCAGAGACACCTGGAAAGGGAACAGACCGGTTGCAGCAGATTTTTGAGTATTATGAGCATATTCGATCCAAGTCAGAAACTGACTCCAGTCAGTAGGATTATTTGAGGTTAAAAAGCGGAGAGTGGACTCGAGTTGCTGGTTCATCCTCTCCGTCTGCCCATTGGTTTGAGGATGATAACCTGAAGTGAGGGAGACCTTGCAATTGAGAGCTGTACAGACAGATTTCCAGACCTGAGAGATGAACTGGGGACCACGATCAGAGAGAATTTCCTGGGGTATGCCATGGAGCCGGAAGACATGTTTAATGAGTAGCTGGGCGGTCTGGAATGCTGTAGGTAGCTTCCTGGGGGAAATCAAATGGCAGGCTTTGGAAAAACGGTCAACAATTGTGAGAATAGTGAACATACCGCGGGATATGGGAAGACCGGTAACAAAATCCACAGCTATGTGGTGTTGTGATTCTATAGTTAAATNGTATGGTTATCCACCAGAGATATTCCACTAAAGTCTATGTCCAGAAAACTCTCTCCAAGGTTCATCGGCCCATTCAAGATTGCTCAAATAATCAATCCATCCGATGTCCGCCTACACCTGCCATCATCCCTGCGTATCCACCCCACCTTCCACGTCTCTCAGATTAAACCTGTCATCACCAGTCCACTTTCTCAATAAACTTTGTTCAAACTTTTACTCAGTCTCCAGTAGTGTTCTGCATATGGGTCAAGTCCTTAGCCCATCATGACACAATAGTCCAGCCTTGAAGTAACAAATGCATGGACTAGTTTCTCAGCATCAATATTTCACAGATGAAAGAAGGAAATTCTTAAAACCTCTTTGATATGGAGCCTAGGCAGAAGTTCAACTGAAGAAACTGATTGCTCTCCTACATCCATCTGCAACACTGAAAATCAGCTTTGAACCAGCCCCTCCCCAAAAGCCAATCTGCATCCAAAGTTCATCTTAAAAGGCCTCAGATCCCCAATTTGTCTGCTTCCTGGTGAGCAGGTGGTGGTTGTGCTGTCCCTGAGTGAAGCTCTAGTATCAGCTTACGCAGTCCGCTGGATCTCCCCATATAGCTCAGCAGACCGTCTATCTAACCAGCAGTTAGGAATCCAGTTTGTGTGGGTTGTTTTTTTGTGTGTTTTTTCTCTCTCCACCAGGTGGTGCCCTGTTCCTCGTTGGGCCTCCCTGAAAACCTGCCGCTCGTTGGATCATTACCAGAGGAGTATTTGAGCAGCGGGCTGTCACTACCTGGACGCCAGAGTGTTTGCCAGTTTTGGGTACTCTAGCCTAGCTGAGATTGGCAGAGTCTAACCGAAGCTTTGTTTCTCTGAGTCTAATCTTGTTTTTGTATTTGCTCTTCAGCAGGAAGCCTTTCCTGTGTAACTGGATAACCTGGACCTTCTCCCCCTGGAAGGATTACTGAGTACACACTGAGCAGAGGTAAACCTCCACATGACCCATTCAAGTCCTCATTGGAAAACCAAGTGACAGTCCACTCCATTAACCCTCTGGGTCCAATGTATGTCTAC
>NW_015152719.1:34421-37800 GCF_000732505.1 Cyprinodon variegatus | reverse complement strand
AGGCTGACAATTAGTTTGGATAACCGTCTTCGAACCAGATCAAGGTCTAAGATTAAGAGTCATGTTTTTCCAGTTTCTGTTTCTACGGCTAAGAGAAGGGACACCTCTTCTTTTGTTTCTCCCGAAGAGGCGTTCAGAACTGAGAGCCGTGTCCAGCCGGAATCTGAACCCGTGTCTAAAACTCATTTTGTTCCACCAGCTTTTGAACCAACTGAGGGGGAGCCAATGCAGATTGGTCACACTAGGCTCACACCCGATGAGAGGAAGAGAAGGTTTAAGGAAAAACTTTGCTTTTATTGTGGAATACCTGGGCATTTTGTTTTTTCCTGTCCAGCAAAGAATAGGATTTGGAGCTCGTCTGCGATTATGGGGAGTCTGGTGAAGCATCAACAAAATAGAAAATCCGCTCATCTACTTTTACCTGCTACCCTGTTCTTTTCTGATCAGACTCTCACTCTGTCAGCCTTCATAGACTCTGGTTGTGAGAGAAACCTTATTAACTCAAGTCTAGTTCAACAGCTAAACATTAAAACCACCCCTCTGAGGAAGCCACTTAAAGTCTCAGCCATTGATGGAAGGAGTCTACACCAAGTTACCCATGAGACTCAGCCTCTTCAGCTTCAAGTTTCAGGTAGTCATCGAGAGACCTTAACCTTTCTTGTTTTCCCATCAGCCTGTTCTCCCTTGGTTCTGGGATATGAGTGGTTGGAGCGACATAACCCTCATATTAATTGGACTCATAGACACGTAGAATCATGGTCTCCCTCCTGCCATGCCTCCAGTCAGTCAACCAGTCCCCGTTCCGCCGAACCTTCTGGAGTCCCCCCTCGGCCGACCCGAGCATCCAGGGGCCCTCGGTGGGTGCCTCAGGACACCTCGGAGACCGCACCGGAGTCGTCGTGGGCGGCTCTCTCCATGTTGCAGCCAGATCTGCAGTCGGCGGTCCTCTATGAATCAGCTCCGGTGCCGCAGTGGGCGGCCCCGCCCTGCACCTATTTCTGAGCTGCAACCGGGTGTATCCCAGAAAGATATCAGAGACATTCTTTGTTGACGTCCACCTTTTGTGGATTGTTTTTTGTTCTGGGACTCAGTTTGTTTTTTCCTTTTTATTTTCCTCCGTCCACCCTGGGTGGGTTGGTTCTTGTTTTGGACTTGGCTTCTTGCCTACTTAGTTTGGTGCCCCCTGCGCCCACCCTTGGTGGGATGATTTTTGTTGTTTCCTTGTTTCCCTAGGTCTTGTCTGAAGCGTCTGGAATCCGCCCTTGAGGGGGGGGTACTGTTGGGAGCTGGAGTAGTACCATCCTCCTCCAGCAGAGTCCGCCGTGGATCCTCCTGAGCAGAGCCTCCTGCACAGCTGCTGCTCATTACCATCATCAGAGGATCCACTATATAAGCTGTCTTCAGACCTTGCCTCAAAGCCGCAGTGTTTGTTCCAGTTGATCAGCGCTAAAGCCTAGATCTTTGTTGTATCTCCATGACTTTGAATCCAGGTTGGATTCTAACCACTGTCTCTGTGTTTCCAGGAAACCCGAGCCTCCTCTGTGAAAGCTCAGGAAGAGCTAACCTGCCGAGCCGATCCTCAGAGCCTAATCCTGAAGATTCTCAGAGAACCTCCAAGCAGCTCTGGGCTAGAGCTGGGAAACCTAAGCCAAGGTCTGTTCAAGCTAGATGTGAGACGCTGAAGCAGCAAACGGACTCTGCTGATAAACTCTCCTCCAGAACCAACAGTGACTTCCCCAAGGAGAACCTCAAGAACCCTCAAGACTCCGGTGAACCCGTGTCCAGGCCCAAACCTGAACCAGTGCTTTCTGTGTGCTTGTGCTAAATAAACTGTCAAACTTTCCATCCCTGTGTCCGTCAGAGGTGTTCTGCATAATTGGGTTACCTCCGAGTTCCAATCATGACAGANGTCTGCATTTAGAACCAGAAAGATTTTTTTGTCTTCAAGCCATCCCTGAAATCTTTGTAATGGGTTAGCTTAATCTGGATTATAGACAGATATAGCTGGGTATCATCAGCATAACAGTGGAAATTAATCCCATGCTGTCTAATAATTTTACCGATTGGGAGCATGTATAATGTAAAGAGAATTGGTCCTAGCACTGATCCCTATGGCCATGGCCGCGGGAAGTGGGGGTGCTGCAGCACCCCCTAGTGATGAGAGCCTCTCCCGAATGACCGAGCTTCTCACCCTGTCCTAGCACTGATCCCTGTGGTACTCCACAGGTAACCTTTGGGCATGTGGAAGATTTGTCATTTAAGTGAACAAACTGAAATCGATCAGATAGATCAGATTTAAACCAGTCTAGTTCTGTTCCTTTAATTCAAACAAAATATTTAAGTCTCTCTAAAAGGATATTATTGTCAACTGTATCAAATGCAGGACTGAGATCCAACAGGATGAGCACAGATACAAGTCCATTATCTGAGGCCATGAGAATATCATTAGTGACTTTCACCAGAGCTGTTTCAGTGCTATGATGAGCTCTAAAGCCTGTAAAAGAGATAGATTAATCGCATCTAAAATGGAGGAGGAAATCAAAGGGAATACCTCCTTAATAAGCCTTGTTGGGACTGGATCTAACATCCAAGTTGAAGGCTTAGATGAAGACAATAATTTTGCCAACTCTGTAAGTTCCACTGGATCAAAGCAGTCTAAACCCAGTTCAGATTCCATGACTACCACTGATGCTACCCCCCCCTCCAGAGACAAACCAATCGCGGATAGAAGAGTGCTAATGATATTATTTTTAATAAGATCAATCTCATTTATAAAGAATCCCATAAAATCATTACTGGTAAGAGCAGGTGGAATGGACGGTTCAACAGAGCTATGGCTCTGGGTGAGTTTGGCAACTGATTTAAAAAGAAATCTGGGATTATTCTTATTCTCCTCTATTAATGAGGAAAGGTATGCTGCTCTTGCTTTACAAAGGGTCCTCTTATAAAGCAGTAAACTATTTTTCCAGACTAGGTAGGATTCCCGGCCTGTGGAGCGATATTTTCTCTCCAGTTTCCTAGCATTTTGCTTCAAAGTTCGCAGTTCTGTAACAAACCAAGGAGCAAGCTTCCTATTTTTAACGGTTTTCATTTTCAAAGGAGCTGCATTGTCTAAGGCAGTACGCAGAGAACTAGCAACCCCATCAACAAAACTATGAACCTGTGAAGGGGAATAAACTTAGGTTTTGCATTCTGCAGTACTGCTCAGTAACACAGAGGAGAGAGAAAGTGAAGCAGATTCTTTAAAATGTATAACTGCACTATCTGATAAAGATCTACTAAAATTGAACCCTTTTTGGGGGGAGGAGAACTCTGTTAAAGTGTTCCTGAAGGTTATTAGAAAGTGGTCAGAGAGGACAGGGTTGTGAGGAAATACTGT
>NW_015152719.1:29027-31115 GCF_000732505.1 Cyprinodon variegatus | reverse complement strand
CTTCATCTGGTCTACCGATGTATCATCAATGTATCTGAACCAGTGACTGGGTTTTATTCCCATGTATGAGTATAGAGCTCTGCTTTCCACGTCTTCCATATCTGTTAGATGTAGTCAGTTTTCAGATTATTCCATAGTACGTTCTTGAAGTAAACACATCCTCACTGTCGATACTTCTTCTTTGGTGGGGTAGTAAAAAGAGATGTGACATCATAGGTCTCATCCGTGTCCAGTGTCAGGTCCTTTATCCTGTTGAAAAAGAGCTGTGAGATTTAGCAATGTGATGTGGTGAGTAGCAGTAACCAAAGGAGTGAGGATGGAAGCAAGATATTTGGTAATGTTGAAAGTGACAAAGTTAATGCTGCTAATGATTGGCCTGAGAGGAGCTCCTTCCTTGTGTAGCTGTTTGCAATTAGAAAAAAAAGCATATAGTTTGATTTATCTGCATTAAGTATTAATGAGCTGAATTAAAAGGGACTCAACAGACTTGAAAGCTGACTGTAATACCGCCAGTGATTTTCAATCTGAAAAAGGGAAACTGCATATTACTGTGTCATCAGCATACAAATAACATATAGCGTCACATACATTGTCATTTACATAAATTGTGAACAACAGTGACCCTAGTATGGATCCACAAAGAACACCCCTGGAGGTTTCCGCTTGAGCAGGGGGAAACCTCCACATGATCCGTTCAAGTCCTCTTCAGGAAAACCCAGTGACAGTCCGCTCCATTGCTCCTCTGGACCCAACGTTAGTCTGCCTGTCCGCCCTCCAACAAGTTCTTTAATGTCTTGATAAGACCCCACAAACTGGATCCAAAGATTAACCAAGAGTTCCCCAAACGTGAGTGCCTCTCCTGGAAATTACAAGCCTCAGTCTATTTTCCTACGAGTTTCCATCACCCAGCTATATATCTCTCAGTCTGTGTTTTTGTAAACCACAATAAACCTGTTAAATTTTTCCTTTGGCTGCTGAGTGTGTTTCTGCATGTGGGTCAGATCCTTAAAGCCCATCATGACACAGCGATCTGAACACACTGAGCTGTACCTGATAAATAATTGAGAGAGCCTTAGTGATGTCACTGACCACTTCAAGAGCAGCGGTTATTGTGCTGTGACGTTTTATCTGACTGATTTTGGTAAATGACATCATGAGCATCTAAAAAGCAATGAAGTTGTTTTATAATCAGCCTTTGTAAAACTTTAATATTTGCCTATGATTGGGGATCACCAAATGTAAACAATGCAAGAATAAACGCTGACTTGCATATTCTTGGAATTTCATTTTCAGAAATTGTTAAATTAGAAATGTGACACAGAGGTTCTGATATAAAATCTGCAACAAAGCTCAATCAGAAGCGCTCAAGATTGTCAGAGTTAGCAGGTTTACTTTGATCCACCAGCCATATTGAGCTCCTCTACATCAACTGGCTAAAGATCAAACCCCTAACCCTGGCATAAGCAGGTGGTGACTGAGAATTACCTCTCTGAATGTTGGACTGATGAGGATATGAATCAAATTTCTCAAAGACAAATTGCTCACTGAAATAATTATTGAGATATCTGGTATAACAGTTAGAATATGTTTATATTATATGACGCAAACAGCAAAATTTTCAATAACCTCATTAGGAAATGAAGATTTTATTGTTTTCCAACAATTCTCAGGATTTTACTATTATTTTGTTTTTTTTTAGTACTTTTATCAACATAGTAATCAGACTTGGCCTTCTTTACAAGAAAAGTAAATTGATTTCAGAGAAAAAGCAACCAGCCACTTTGGGATTTAGTAGTTTTGGCTTTTGCCCAGGCAGCATCCCTGCTTTAAGTAGAGAAAGTCAGGGAAAAAACACCAGTGGTTTTTATTTCTGTCCATCACCCTGAATTTACAGAGTGGGGCATGTTTACTTGCAATACCACTAAAAGCTTCAGGACCAATTAAAATGGCATAAATCATGATTAAAATCCGGCTCATCATATTGTTTATAATCTTGCTTTAAACTAATATGTGCCCTTAATTTTGAGACATTTGCTTATTTAATATTGGCAACACTACAATGATGGCTCATATCATTTGCAAAATTGC
>NW_015152719.1:26975-28337 GCF_000732505.1 Cyprinodon variegatus | reverse complement strand
AAACAAATCTTTTCCTTTATTACTACAAATAAAATTTCATTTTATTTGTAGTAATATAATTTGATTGACAAATGATTTAAAATATTATGAGCAAAATGATTTTCTTTTTCATTTGTTTAAAAAACATACAAACCTCTAGTAAAAAATTATTGTTATTAGTAAGGTTACAGAAGGCTGTCTCAATCAGTTTGACTTACTTACAGTCTATGTTTTACGGTAATTCATCATGAGATGCAAAAATGACCACGGTAAATCCTGGCAGTTTCTCATTGGTTTTTGGCACTGACTGTATCGTTTTTTACTTGATCGTATTCAAATCCGCAGAAAATCCCGCTTCACAAAGATAGGATGTTATAGACAGGATGAGTCCTAACCTGTGTCAAGAGGCACAGATGCACCGACTGATGGAATTGGGGGAGAATACCACAATTTTTGTATATTTTTCAAAATAAAACATCACTCAGACTCTGATTGTTGATAAATTATTCTGTGCGGCCCGGTACCAAATGACCGACGGACCGGTACCGGTCCGCGGCCCAGTGGTTGGGGACCGCTGCTCTAAACCACAACCAAATCTTGACAGAATCTATGTGCTAATATCTCTCAGAAAACCTTCTTCTCATACAGTTTCAGGGTAACTTAACAACAGCTTATTCTACTAAACCACAAGATTTGTGAACTCAAATGAAAATCCAGCCCCACTTTGCCAACCCTTCCCTCCCTACCACTCATCCAAGGCCATTTTTCCCTTCTTTCTATTTTTGACAACTAAAAATTATTTCCTGATATGGTAGTATGCTTACAGTATGTTCTTCAGTTTTTGACATTGTTCATTTCTTCTATAAGCAGCTTTAATTCTCTCTTTTAATGTTATATTCTGCTTATTATATGAAGATATTTGTTTCATTTTATTTTCCTCAGCCTTTGCAACAATCTACAGCAGTTTGATTCATGAACAGTAGGGGGCTCAGTGGATAATAGAATGATAGTAGGAGTGTGACATAAAGAAGGACACTGGCACCCAGAAGGATATAAAGGCCTCACCTCACATGCAAAACATGCAAACACACAGACCAGGATTAACCTCTAATTCAACCACAATTGGCACGTATGACCCCAACCCATCACCCCCCCTTCCTTATTCAAGTTCCTGATACTCACCATCCTAACAGGGATTAGGCTTAATGAACCAGAAGGAGTTAACAATAAATAATTTAGGACTGAACAGTTTGTTTCACAGCCTTTCTTCATATTCTCTCTAAAAAAAGGTGTAATCCACTTGACAATGAAAGGTTTGGGGCAGACAGGAATGTAAGGTTCACGCCCACACACTCATTCAGCATTGCTTTGGACTGATGCCGC
>NW_015152719.1:21491-22204 GCF_000732505.1 Cyprinodon variegatus | reverse complement strand
GCAGGTTCTGAAGCAGCTTGTGATAAAGAAGGAAAAGGGATTTTTGGTTTTCTTGTTCCGTTATTATTATGTTAGCAAAAATCTATTTTATAGACCACTGATAAATAAAAACTGAAATATAATTGAATGCAGTATTCTGGACAGTTAGCTTTAATGTAGCCACATAGTAGGAAATTTATATATTTGTTGATAGTTTGTGCAATTTTAAATGGTGTCCCTGTAAATATTTGTTTCTCTTTGACTGTATCAATATGTCTGTGCCAAGATGGAAGCAGATTTCCTAAGTTGTGTTGATCATCCATCCATAACTTAGTCAGGATGGTCAGATTATGTTGAAAAAAATGAGAGCAATAACAGGCAAACAGGCTCCGTGGGCCTTTTCTCAACTTGTCCTAGAAATTCTGTCTGTGGCTGAATTGAACTGGCTTTCCTCACTGATTTGTTTGTGTTTTCATTTCTGTGTTTATGGCTCGTGATACAATGAAGGAAGCTGCTCACCCACATCAATGTTTCATCCTGCATTTGTATTGACTCTCGTCTCAAAGGGAAAACTGCACATTCCTCTTCCCTGCCCATGTTTTTTAATTGAAGTGCTACACACATGCAGACGTGACTGTGTTCAAGTGTATGTTTGGGTACACTTGTTTCTGTTTCCTTGTGGGGACTGTCTAAGGACAATTATTTTATTAGATATGATATATTGTTGGGTGTCA
>NW_015152719.1:18086-19400 GCF_000732505.1 Cyprinodon variegatus | reverse complement strand
TTGGCTTCTCTTTATTCTCCTTAGGTGTGAATGGTTGTTTGTCCTGTTTGTCTCTGTGTTGCCCTGCGATGGACCCCTCCTCTCACCCATAGACAGCTGTAGATAGACACCAGCACCCCTCGCGACCCCACTTGGGATCAAGTGTGTAAGAAGATGGATAGATGGATGGAAATTGTTGGGACTTAGAGGTAGTTGTGGGAACCATTCTATGGGTCTGAATGAGGAAGGTTCTCTTCTTGGGTTTGGGGTTAAGCTTAGGTCTAAGGTGTGAATTCAGTTTAGGTTTATATTTATATATACTGATTGAACAGTAAGCAATTATTCAAAAAACACATATGTCTTATTTCTGACTTGGTAATTATGACTGTTCATTTATAAAAGGACAATATTTAAAAAAGTTTTTTGGTTGATAGATAAAGATATAACGTACTTTGTTCATAAGAAGTGAACGCTACAATAATTAATTGACTTGAAGATGTGACATAGTTTGTGAAGGAAATGTAAGAAATACTCTGTACGCTCACACATACAGAAGGGTTTTCATGTTTTATGGGGACTTTTCATTACGCCTAACCCTAACCGTTCCCAATATGTACCGATCCCCATACTCCTGGGTGGGGTGGGGGGTTTCATCTCAAGCTCTGTTCCTCCAAGTATCTCAGCTGTCTTTCTGATGTTTCTCCATGTATCTGTTGGAGCCTCTTCTGCAGTGTTGGGGTTTCTGACCACGGTGCTCCAATGACCATGGCCTCTATAGCTGCCTTCACTTTCCAGGCTCTGTCTAGTTCTTCCCTGAGGCCTTGGTATTTCTCCAGTTTCTCCTGTTCATTTTTCATGATGTTTCCATCATCTGGGATGGCCTCTTCCATCACTATGGCCATCCTATGTTGCTGATCAATGATCTCAATCATTGGCCTCAACCAATTAATCTGTTTATATCAGGAAGTCCTACAGCAGGGGTGCCCAGCCAGTCGATCGAGGTCTACAAGTCGATCGTGGGTGGAGTTTCAGTCGATCGTGAGAAGTTTTACAATGTAGACCTATTTATGGCTATGACAATGGCTGGGTATGGTTTGAAATTCTAGGAACCACTAGTAAACCTGCAGATTGAGAGTGAAGTGCTCTGTTAGGAACATAAGGAACAATCAGATCTCTGATATCAGATGGAGCTTGGCCATTTAAGGCTTTATATGTGAGAAGGAGGATTCTATTCTGGATTCTGGATTTAACAGGAAGCCAATGAAGAGAAGCCAGGATAGGAGAGATATGATCTCTATCTTTCATCAGAACTCTGGCTGCAGCATTTTGGATCAG
>NW_015152719.1:13984-16486 GCF_000732505.1 Cyprinodon variegatus | reverse complement strand
GTTTTCATTTTCAAAGGAGCTGCGTTGTCTAAGGCAGTACGCAGAGAACTAGCAACCCCACCAACAAAATCATCAACTTGTGAAGGGGAATAAGCTATGCTTTTGAACTCTGCAGCACTGCTCAGCGACACAGAGGAGAGAGAAAGTGAAGCAGATTCTTTAAAATTTATAACTGCACTATCTAACTATAGGGCCACTATCCAGCATCCCAGCCAAGCGTGCATTGAAGACATGGCACTTTGCACTACTGCTGGGCCCATAAAACAAGATTCAGAGACCCTGCACCCACCCCCCCACTTAAGGAGCAGAGATGCAACCCTCTCCCCCATCAGGGTGAACAGGGTGAGCAGACTCACCCCAGCAGAGCCCTCATTAGACCCAGGTGGAGGCCTTATTCACGTGGAACAAAGAAAAACTCACAAACACACCACGGTTTGTGGGACTTTTGGGTCATGTGTCAAACCAAGTTATCTCTTCTGCATTATCTGCTAGGGTTTTGCAGGAATCAACTATACTACATTACATTTATGGACTGCTAAATTAGGTTTGGGGAGTTTTTCCAGAAACATTTCATGTCAGTCCAAACAGATCTACCAGGATATTTATGGACCCTTAAGGAACTTTGATGCTTTTGAGAAATGGACATTGTAAACGATTTTTTGGTTCCATTTTTCTCAATTTACCTTTTTCATTTTAATTCTCTTGAAAACAGATATTTTGAGATATTTTTCAATTAAAAAAGATCACATATTATAACATCCCAAGCAGAGGTAGGACATTAATTTATCAAATTGATTATTTAAGCAGTGACAAAGTTGCATATATGTTGAGGAAGGTGGTAAGAAAGCTGCAAAAAAAAGTACTGCAAATAAAAACAGCAGATCTGTAGTCAGCAAGGCCACAATGCACACAGCGTGTCACAGAGATAATTTTTGCATAATATTCAGTATGGTCAGTGAGGGATAGGTTGTGCAGGTTGTTATCAATAGTAGCATGGGGTACATGTCACATCCTGGGAGAATTCATACGCATCTCTTCTGGCAACCACTTTCTGTCACCTAGCTAGACAGGTGGCATCCCCTAGCCTTGTGATTAGCATGTCAATGTCTTAACATGTCGACAGGAGCAGCCCTTCAAGCAACTACAGTCATATATAAATGTAAATTGAGACCCTCCCCCGTCCCACCGCCTTCACACAGCTGCAGTGCATCTCCTATGAGAGTTCAAGTTGAATCCCCTGCTTCCTATTCAAGGAGGTGGCTGCAGAACCGGAGCTACGATCGTCTGAATCACAAGGTGCTCCAAATCACCAACACTTAGAATGACAGCCAACAATATGTGGCAATCATGAAAACTTTGTGGAAGCAGTCCACATAAGTTATGAAACCTGTATTTTTTCTTTCATATTCTAATGATATGTCTAAGCAGATGAGTCCTCATCAGCCCAGAGAGGCAATGACAGCACCATCAGATTGTGTGAATGACCATGCTGTCAGTTCACACATGCACTGATTTACCACTGGATTTGCATTGTGGGAAAACACACCATAACAAAGCTGTCACTTTTTTTCTTTCACCCTTTTTATAGGAAGAAAAAATTGTTATTTTAAATTAGTTGATGTTCTTAATTCAGGTCTTTTACTTTGAATTTGTTTTGACAGCTTAGAAACTGTTTGCTATTTCAACATTTGTAGCAAAAAAAGGAGATTGAATTTGTTTCAATTTATCTATTTAAAATGTATTCCTGATTTCCATTCCATAATTTATGCTCAAGTTTTTCTCTTCCTTTTTGCTGAAGCTTTTGGTTATGAAAGGATCAAGGAATTATGTTGTGTTTTAGTTGCAGAACGTTGATTAATCTGATTTCAAGAGATAGTTCCAACTTGTTGCTGCTGGGCTCTGGGGACATTTTTTAAATATTTTTCCTAAAAAAAATAACTTTCAGAGTGTCCTCAGTTTGGTTAGATTAGTCAACTGACTTATTAATGTTTTCTTTTAGAATAGAATTCAACTTTATTGTCATTACATTGTCAAGTACAAAGCATTGAAATTCACATTGAAGACATTTAACCCATCCCCTTGAGGAGCAGTGGGCTGCCATTGTGCAGCGCCCGGGGAGCAGTGTGGTTTTAAGGGTCTTGCTCAGGGACCCAGAGTGGCAGTCTGTGTTAGATCCAACCTGCTTGATAGTGTATTGTACATTCTGGTTATATTGCACCCAGTGGTAATATTCAATTCAATTCAATTCAGTTTATTTATATAGCGCCAAATTCACAACACATGTCATCTCAAGGCACTTTACAGTTCAACCAGATCATACAGTCAAATTGATACAAATATCACAGTAAAATCAATTAAACCTTTTACCAATTTTAATTTTGTTGGAGATGGTGGAATTCTTTTTTGAAGCATACATTGCCTAATTAATATATTCTATTCTTAAAGTCGTAGGGAAATCATATTTAAATTTCAAATCATTCTGGCTTAAACATGTATATAAAT
>NW_015152719.1:12475-13752 GCF_000732505.1 Cyprinodon variegatus | reverse complement strand
AAAATGATACTCTCTGTTAGCGCTCCATCGGAAAGAGACGGAGGAGACTCATCCACGACCTCCGACACTAAACTCTCCTCCTCTTGCATGTTTCCACTGTCCATAGCGTTCCTTGACAGCGTCGTTTCTAAGGCACCAATTTAGTGCTACTTGGTCCCAATGGAATTTCCCATTGGGAACCTGCTAGCACTAAGATGCTAACTGGTTAGCAAGATGCTTCCAACAAACCGGTCACAATCAAACTTGCTTGCAAACTTTCCACCATAACAATCCCTTCCCCTTCGACCAATCACATTATTCAGTCATGAAAAGTCTGGCACCACTCTGGAGAATTGCAACGTTTGGAATGGTCGATTCCGTACGACTTTAACCTAAAGCAAAAAGCATGGTCTGGTTGTTACATGTCAGGTATGCCGATCATTGACCTTGACCAAGACACCTTACAGTAGAACCGCAGTTAGTCCCTGGACTTGCATGTCTATCACTGCCCCTACATAGTTATGGATTATTTTCCACTGGGATCAGCTTCATAGTTATGGTAGGACACTTATTTGATTTTAATTTGAAAAATCTTTTGGCATGGAATCTATTAAGATTTGGAACAAAACCTCATATAATATTGCGAATGAATATCTGAATCCTTTCAAGTCAAGTATTTTTTTTTATTCAAAATTAATTAATTAAATAGAAACAGCTGAAATTATTTTCAAAAAATAGTTTACAATTTCAAATACATTCAAATTAGCCTGAAAATGAAACAAGCCTTTATAAAATCTAATATTTTTACTCACCTTTCAAATATTCATTTTGGGTATTTTTTTTATAAAATATGGAGCCTAGGCGGAAGCTCATCTGAAGAAACTCATTGCTCTCCTATATCTACTCTTACTAGGTTACCTGTTCCATCTCTGGGCCTGTTCACTTCCTGTTTGGATTAACTGAGTGTTGTTGCTGTCCAGAGGATCTCCATCTGAAGTTCAGTTATTTTTTCTGTGATATCTCTGTATCTCAGTAACTCTAACTGTCCAGAACCATTTTAAAACATAGCGCCTTTTGCTGCACTTTTCTACTGAGCACTTGTCAGTTTCACACGGTTTTATTTCTGGTAGCAAGGAGTAGCTAGCCTAGCCTACCGCTAGCTTGGCATCGCTATGGCTTCTCTCTCTCCCTCCCTTGACTCTTTTCCAACTCTTCCTTCTTCCTGTCCTCTCTCCTGCTCTCTGTGTCAGATGTTCAGTTATTCCTCTGCCTCCTTTAGTGATAATGGGCTGTGTAAT
>NW_015152719.1:7804-9203 GCF_000732505.1 Cyprinodon variegatus | reverse complement strand
TAATTTGATGTTCAATTCACAACCAAATAACATATTTTGAATGTTCAGCAATGCCTGTACACTAGACTAATTCTCATGTATCATGACAACTTTAAAGACAGAAAAATGTTTGCACTTCAAACTAGTTTACCTAGTTGTGCAGCTATCGCTGTGTCCAGAGATTAGGACATCTACATATTTGGTGACACAGTGGTAAGCTTATAAGCCCCTCAAATCTTTTTTTCTTTGCCTCTTGGCCATGTTGCTGTTCAGAAAACCATCACCTGCTTCTCTGGTTGCGCCACTGTCATCGAAAAAGAAATCACATGTGCCCTCTGGGACACCATAATTTGGTCAGGCTACTCGTAAGCTCACAGCCAAATGTTGACAGGGCAATATTTTTCCCACAGAAGGTTCTGATGAACAAAAATACATCAAAGATGCTTTCTAATCCTGTGGATACCGAAACTGGGCATAGCCCAACACAGAAGAGCGCCCTCCTCTGGACAAAACTCTGCTGTCCATCTACACCTTACGGACAAAGGGGATTCCTTGGAGGACCAGAATGTTCACATTTTGAACAAAGAAGACAGGTGGTTTGAGAGGGGCGTGAAGGAAGCCATCTATGTAAAGAAAGAAAAACCATACACAGAATATATGTCAGATTAAATGATACCACTTATACTTCAGCGATAGTATCTAGGTTTTACTTTATTGTATGTCTTGTACCATGTCCGATGGTTGTGCTGTTCTTTTTACATCTCTTTCCAGGTGATGAAGCAGACAGGAAATGTTTTATAATTATCTCCCTTTTATCTCCTCTTTCTTTCATCGTTTCTCCTTTTTTCCTGTTTTTCCTTTCCTGTTCTACTCACATTGCAGTGTCCATATAATCTGTAAAACTCCCTGCATAATTATAATAAAGCTATTTAAATGCATAAAACAAGCGGAACACTATGGCAATAGCCGTACTGCTCCACTTGTTGTTTTTGGCATCAAGACAATTATTTTTATTGCCACATTGCCAGACAGGAAACTGCTAAAAAAAAATAAAAAAAATGAAAAACCAAACTTAAACAGAGGGGGTGGACTCAGATTTCAGCTTTCAAAAACCTACAATGCAGCGAGTTTATTCCTTCCCACCATCATCACACCCCCCACCCCCATACAGGGGACCAGAACATCTCGCGTCAGTTCACTTTAATCACACAGACAGATTGGTTAAAGGTTTTCTGTGTAAGAAAACCAGCTACTTGCATCAAGTCATTGACTTTGCAGAACTCATTACCACCAACAAACCTGCAGATTGAGAACAATGTGCTCTGTTAGGATAAAAAAAATGAACTATCAGATATCGATATAGGATGGAGCTTGGTTATTTATATGATATATATAATGAGGGTGAAAGAAAGAATTTTTT
>NW_015152719.1:3680-7399 GCF_000732505.1 Cyprinodon variegatus | reverse complement strand
AAATAATAATAAAAAATAAATAAATAAATTTTAACCAGTATGATCCACTGTATCAGGCCATGCAGTCTGGTTATGAGTACTATGCAAGCGGTTAAAAAAAGTCTCCTTACCCAGAAAAAAAACAAAAACCAACAAACTGATTGCAGTGATTCATTAACTTTGCAGTAAATCATCATACTAAGCAATCATATGTCAACAGTTGAAGGGTTTGGCTCCCTTGTTCACCAAATATAATACAAAAGAATTCAATAGTGGGGAAATTCTTCTGTAAAGGGAGAAAAAAACTTTATCAAATGAAACATACGGCTTTAGAGAAGGAAAGAGAACTATTATAAAACATTATCCTCATTATCATCAATATCAGCAATCGGTCCTTTTTTCACACTATGATAACACTACTAGAGTTCTGCAAAACTATTCAAAGCATAAAAAAGCATTTTTGGAAGGAAGGAAACATCCTAAACAACCTCAGTTTTCTAAATTGGATTCTAAGTGACTGAATATCAAGAAATTATTAATTTAAAATGTATTGAAATGAACAATTACTTTGAATTCTAAAAATAAAACCATAAAATAAAATTTATATAATTGAAAATCAATCCAGGATACAAAGTAATAAAAAAAGGTCAATTTGTTAAATTGTAATATTATTGCACTGTTCAGTAAAAATCTTATTCAGAGGGCCTTTATTCATGCGCCATGAAATACACACCCTGCACTAGAAATATATTTTCAGCACAGGTACTGTAAACTATGTGGAAACAATCTCATTTGTTGTTTTAAAAAATGTGTTAAATAATTTTAGTAATGTGTCTCATCAAATCTATATCTATATGTGTGGAACACACACTTGCTTGGTTTTCTATTCTTGTATGTCTGCCTGTCAAATTATCAGCTTTCCTCATTTAGAACATCCTGTCTGAACCAGACAGTTTGGCTTTATGGCCTTTTGTCAGCTTAAAATCCCCCCAGCCAAGCACCTCTCCAACGCCTCCTTTTGTCAGGGACACATAGCTAATTTTATTTCCTGACCATCCCACTGATCTTTAAAAAAAAAAAAACGAGATAGTGAAGGGATGGGACACACAGATGTTGAGCAGCTCGTCAAACAACCAGGCAGCAAGCAGACTGACGAAATAAGGCTCTTTTTCTTTGGGTGTCTGTAATGCCAATCTGCTGGAAGCTGCATTAGATGCAATATCTAATTCAATTCCTTTGCTCAAGCTAAAAGCTTTCTGCCACATTTTAGCACACAAAAGCTGCAGCTATGCTCTTTGTATTCGAAGCTCCTTTTAGGAAGGTGGTGGTGGTGGTGGGGGGTGAATCAATAGAGTCCAGGCTCTCAATCTCCCTGGCCTGCTGGAGAGGGCGAAGGAGGAGGTGGAACAGTTTTGTCATTTATAAGCCTTGCTGAAAAATCCTTGACATCATTTTGGGGATTTTATTGGTAAGTTCTTCCTTGGACCGCAGGAGACAAACCCAAATGGTTTGTTGTGGTGTGGAGGGGGGGGGGTGTTGTGGTGGATGGGGGGTTAGGGGGATGTTGGGACACATAAGGCTTGCTGTGGGACTGTGGTTGTCAAGAACAAGGCTGATGCTGCCAGCCACAGCTGTAATGGTGGAAATGAAGGCATCTGCACTGCAAAGTGGTTCAAAGTTCATTTAAAGACAAGGCGAGTGTGTTTGTAATGAATCCTCAGATTTCAGGCTGCAGCTGTTCAACACACCCAACATGCCAGTGAAAAAAAATCCAGACATGCAAACAAACCCCAAAAGCTGAGCTGTTCTTTTGCATTTATGACACTTCATGACCCAAAACACATCCAAATATGTACCAACCTTCACACAAACAAACAAACCAAAATATGTTCATCTCTTATTGATATGCCTACCCACACTGAGTTCATGGATTCTCTGCCTGCACTGATTCACAGGGAGGAGAAGCTCCGGCTTTCCCTGCCTGCTGTTTTGACAGTTGTTAGCTCAGACAGTGAGAGGCAAATCTTTTAATCTGCTCCTCTAAATAAGGAAAACATCAGACTGCCTGATATTTTCACACATTTCCATCTGTTTTAATACAGAGGCGGACTCATTTAACACCCCATCTTTATTGGAATTACAGAAATCAACATATGCCTAATCAGTTTCTAATAAAATTGTGTATATGTTGAATCTTTTCTGTTTTTATATGCAGACAGACAGTCACCATGTTTAACTGCTTTTATAAAGAGGTTTGTTTGGGGAGGAAGATTTAAAGTCACCTTCATTAACTTGAAGTGTGTGCTGTAGCTGGAAAAGGTATAAAAATAGCTAAGATATATTTTAAAGGCTCTGTTAATATTATCATAATGAAAATCAATGTGATAGATCCTTATCAGCCAGCTTAAAGGGTTAGGGTTAGAAATATCTAGATGATATTTAGTTTATTTATTTGTCATTTCATTTATCACAATTTTTGTGATTCCAACAACAACAGAGAGAATTCCCAAAAAATAAATATTCAATTTCTTAAATAGATACAAAGTAATCCTCTAATAAGAATCTCTTAAGGTAAAGTTGTATAAATTGTTAAGAGTTTTCCTCCTTACTCAGATCTGAGGGTTTAGAGGAGAAAATAAGAAAATTAAGAAGATAAATTTGGGTCACCGGGTTTGGACCCAGGAAATAGCCTTATCCTTATCTCCCCGTTTTTTCACCTGTCAGTAAATCTTGACCCCAAGTTCTGAAAGAATCCCACTTAAAAGTATTCTTTGCACAACAGCTGTCCAAACAAGTTTAACAGGCCTTCAGCATGCAGCCTATCATTTGATTGAATGTTGGTCTGAAAATTATGAGGTCACCAACAATTGCTGTTCTTCCCTCTGTTTTACTAAAACATATTTTCACAATGTTCAGTTTAAACAAAGTCTTAGGTTACTCCCTGAAACATGCAAATCAAACCCAAGAACATCCCAAACAAATCTATTTTTCAGATTTATCACTGATCCTCAGACAATATTAGTTTTCTTTACCCGGGAAAATAATTACCATTTACAAAGATCACATTTCCCTGCAAGATTAATTAGCCTGCTGTCCCAATCTTTAATAGTTGAGATTTCTATCGGTCAGACAGATGAACTGGTGGCAGGAATAACTGGTTGTGGCAGCTGGAAAACACTGATGTCTCTTATAGACAGGTGGCTGTGTCGATGCCTGTCTAAAAATACTTTTAATGAAACAACCTTGTTTAAAAATGTTTTCCCAAATCCAGTTTCCTGACATATTGATCACTGAGAAGGAATGTGGTCGAATCATCAATGATTCTGAAGCAACAACAGCAGCGTTTGGATCTCACACTGGGAAACTTACTGGTGAGCAGATGGAGATCAACTGGTGGCACAGAAATCACTGGAAAATTACTGTTACTCCAAAGTTCCATAAATCGATTCAGCTGGAATGAAAATAATATCTGCAACCAAACGGCATGATAGAGGAACAAGAAATTCATGGCAATAATTTCACAATTAACGAAACACATGCCACTATCTTCAATACTCTTTAAATCAATGAACATTAATCTGCAAAGATCCTAAACTGTCCCCAGATCATCCCCAGTATTATGATAGTGTTGGCTGCATAAATATAGGCATGTTTTTCTCATAGTAGCTTCATCTGGTCTGTTCCTGTTTGGCTGTGACTCCATCCTGGAGAGAAATATCAGCTGTGCTGCTGCCATCAAC
>NW_015152719.1:0-3055 GCF_000732505.1 Cyprinodon variegatus | reverse complement strand
CACACATTACAGCTGTTTGATATCCCAGCAGAAAGGGCAGCAGAGGAGTCTAAAAACAACAGCATAATAGTTGGGCATCATAGCTTCTCCACTGGGGAACCAACTGCTTATGCAGCCTGTAGAACAAAAGGTTAGGGTTAATCAGATAGATTAACTTGTTCCAAACAGGGTCCTCCACACAGCTGTTTGGAGCGATTAGCTGGCTGCATGGCTGCTGGATCAAACTGCTGCAGAAATAAACAAACGGGTCAGAATAAATGTTCTCATTTCTTGTCTAAGTTCGATGTATGTGTATGTTGTATATAAAGATTGTCAAATATTGTGGTAAATGAAAGTTTGGGTATAAAAAAAAGCATCATGAGTCAACAGCATCTAATACTGAATCTAATGTCCTTATAGGTCTGATCCACCTGGATCTGGAAAACATGTTGGTTAAATCCAGGAACTAGGATGGCAATACTTTAAATTATCATTCAGCATTGCTTCCTGTCACTATTATGTCTGTAACCATGTTCATAAAGTCACCTGTGATATGATTCCCATCGGTTTGTCAATGGAAGCCAAATCATTGTGTTTGCATCCAGAGTTATTTTAAATCATCTTGTTTTTAAGTTATTGGCAATTTAATAGTATTTTGACTTAGTTTTTGCTGTGATTCTGTACTGTATGCTTTGCTGCCATAATTGCAGTAAAATGATAAGCAAGCTCATTACAAAATGCTAGTTGCAAGAAAATGTTTGTCTTTCAGACCTACATCAACACATTATCTGATCCAACTCTAAAACATGAATTAAATACAAAGAGAGATAAATGAGCAATATGGCTGCCAATTTCCTCAGGTGTCTTCCTCACCTGTTGAGATAACATTCTAGATGTGTTACATTGCATTAGCTGCAGTATTTCACTTGCAAACTGTTTTAGACACCAGATCTGGATCAACAGGAACATTTTCTGAGTCTGCTGATCGTTTAAATCACCATTTAAATGGGGTCACCTCGTTAAGAAATAATTAGGAAGTGGGTTCTGCAGCTGTGCTGTTAAAAGTTAAAATTTTTATATCAGTTATCTAGGAACTTGGTAAAATCTCCATATTTATCACATTGATTGTATAGAAGCAGTCCTCCTTGAATCTCTCTGGTGCTTTTTTAAAACTTTCCCAGCAGGCAGTGATTTCCTGCAGCAGGTAGTTCCTCGCTCTGCGTTTCAGATGCAGTGTTTCCATCCTGGAACGCATCATCAAGTAGGAGGAGCTTCAGCTGCGTGAAGCTGACACCCCACTGACACCATACAAACTCAGCATATAGACTGAATGATTATTGCTTCTTTAGAGCAGATTTAAGCATTTAAAATGGTCATTAGGAAAAATAAAAAAATAAATAAAAGTTAAATATAAAATCATATGTGCTGCTGTTGTTTCAGAGATATTAAACATTATTTTTTAGGTCACCCAGAGGTCAACTACCCCCCCATTAAGCTCCAAATTGAATCCAAATGATCTAGCCTACTTTTTCAGAGCTGCTTCATTTCTGCAGATAAAACTATGGTTTGTTTTTTAGATAGAATTATTTTTAATCATGGCCGATGACGTCACCATGCCAGCAGATCTCTGTGCTGCGCTCGTTTCCTGATATAAAGTTATTGCATAACATCACATGTCATTCCTGAATATAAGTGGGCATGTTGACCTTATTTAGAGGCTGGAATAATTGTTTATTATTTAGTTAATCTCCAGCCTCCCAGTCCCTCTGCTTTGGACCTACCGTTACCCCTGGCAACCCCATAGCATTTCCTGTCAAGGTCTCACTGTCTGTTGGCATTCCACAATAAAAGCACAGGTGAAACTTAACATCACAGACTGCTGCTAAATTGTTCTCCATGAAGAAGCTTTGAATCAAATTGGGGAGACCATTATTTTCTAAAAACGCCACAAAGTTCAGAAAAAAAAGTCCACTTTGGCTTCATCCAGCTGCACCTCTGATTCGGTCGGATTCAGTGGGACTTCATTGTAAACCCCCCCCTTCAGAAAGCCCTGATGCTGGGCATTGGGCAGTGACAGATCGGGCTCTGTGCTGGAGGCGAGGGAGGATGATGAACAGTCCATCTAGGACTAAAGTAAAACTGTTTTTTTTAAAGCCACCCAAAGACCTCTGCAGATCATTCCTTATTTCTACCTTTGTTAACATTATTTTCTGTGTATTCAATTTGAAGTGAAAAAGCTTCTCCTCCATCCACTCCCTGATTGGCTGCAAAGTCATGATTTCATACTATGCTGTGCTGTGTTGATGTTTGACTCCTCAGCTCTATCTAGTAGCAGCAGGTGGGGGAGGGGCAGTGAACGCTCTCACCGCATGCAGTTAACCACTGGATGCTTCCCCGCCCTTCTCTGCCTGGTTTGGATAGGGATTCTATGTGAAACCATCACACTTTGCGTCGCCACCATGTTCGGTATGATCACATCATATGGCAGTACCCAGAGAACTAGCAACCCCATCAACAAAATCATCAACCTGTGAGGGAGAATAAACTAAACTTTTGGCTTCTGCAGCACTGCTTAGTGACACAGAGGAGAGAGAGAAATAAAAGAGGGTCTGTAAAATTAATACCTGTATTATCTGTGTCATGTTGTGGAATTATAAACACTAACTAGGAAGGGCTTCCTCCTGCCACTAGAGGGGCTGTTGGTGAGATGTATCATGTTGACTTCCTATTTTGACTGCTGAGTAGCATGATGTTCAGGCTATCTCCATTCGAATTAAGTTCTTTTTCTTCTTTAATATCTCTATATCTAGGTACAGTGGGGAGAACAAGTATTTGATACACTGTTGATTTTTCAGGTTTTCCCACTTGCAAAGCTTGTAGAAGACTGTAAATTTTATCATAGGTACTCTTCAACTGTGAGTGATGGAATCTAAAACAAAAATCCAGAAAAATACAATGTATGATTTTTAAATAATTAATTTCCATTTTATTGTGTGAAATAAGTATTTGATCATCTCTCAACCAGTAAGAATTTTGGATGGATGTTTGGACCATCTCTCCTTGAAAGGATTGTTTG
>NW_015152718.1:36222-37855 GCF_000732505.1 Cyprinodon variegatus | reverse complement strand
CTTTAATTAAATAAATCAATTCAAGCTAAAATGTAAGAGGCTATACCTGATCTCTTTGTATCAGAGATTTTCTAAACCAGGGTTGCAGGGGGGGTTTTACCCCCCCTGCAACCCTGGTTTGCATTTGTATAGCTCACAGCATGTTCATTTACATGTTAAAGCCTCCCCTAGAATTCCATGGGGGGGAGGCATGGGGGGAACACTGCCTAAGAAAGTCCACGTCAATTTCTGACAATTTAAAGGAGTTTTCGGCGAAGCCTGCAAATTGCTGTAAACTGCCGCTAACCTGAAGTTCCACGACAATCTACAGTGCTGCATATTGAAGAAAATCACACTTTTCATGCAGTGTACTGGGAAAAAATACTTTATGGTTATAAAATATTCAGTGTGTTGAAAGCTACTGATAAACAGTAAAGATTAATTTCTGTGTTTAACCAGTAGGTGGCAGTGTCGTTATTTATTCCTGGATCCATCTTTTATGGCAGCCTCCTCTGGGTCATGGGAGGGGTGGGGGTGGAGGGTAGCAGCAGAGTTTAGGGAAAAGGTGAAGCAAACCTTAGAAAGATCACCAGTTAAATGGAGTGAGTTCAAAAACATTAATGAAATAGAGGATAAATCATTGTAATAATTAGTTTAAAAAAGGAAGAAGAGGAAGTGTGAGCATAAAATGACTTGAAAGCAGAAACAACAGAGTAAATAACTTCAAACTGAACTTTTCTCTGATTGGATAATTTGTGAGTTGATGGCATGCTGAGATTATATCAGCTCAACCTGTCCTGACAGGATCTGAACATTGAGAAAGGTTCCTTTATGAAACTGTCAGCATTTATAGTCAGATTTCTCCCTTTCTGCTGTAGAGCATCCAATGTTCTGTCTGTGTCTCTGAGAGAACCTGTGAATAGAATCAGATGAGGTTCAGAAAGACTCAGACTTACCTCAGTCCCAAACAGCAGAAACCCTCTAAGAACAGATAAATGTGGAACGTTTCTGTTCCAGTCAGAGAAACATTTAGTTTGTTCTCAGACAAACATACAACCAGTCTGTGTTCATGATGTTGGATTTCTGATTATATTAAAATCATCCAGAATCCTGATCCTCTATCCTGCTCTCCCCAGCTCACTCACAGCTTTTCTACAGGGTTTAGATCTGGAGACCGTGATCATGGAAGGTAGATTTAATATCACATTAATCCTTTCAGTGTTTATTTGACAAATGTATCACATCATCAAACCACTGAAAGACCAAAGAACAACCCATGTTTAATTCCCTCAGCAGGTTATGATGTAACATTTCATGTGATCCTGGATCCTATAATAGGAGAATCAGGCCCGCAGCACCACAGACCCTCCACTGGTTTTAACAATCAAACATGTCAGCTGAACTGCCTGGTGGAAAACGTATTTTATAGAATAAGATATTTGTAGAAAAAGGAAGAAATGCTAAAAAACAAAAAAACCTCCAACACAATTGATCCTAGATAAAAAGGAGGAGGAGCAGCGTCTTGCAGGTCTGCCTCTGCAGCTTCCTCCTTCTCAGATTACAACAGTTTTTCCTCTGAACTCATTCAGACTAGAACTAAAAAAACTGGTTCAGTCAGTCAGTAACAGTCACTTCTCAGTGTGTTGATGAGTGT
>NW_015152718.1:33564-35417 GCF_000732505.1 Cyprinodon variegatus | reverse complement strand
GAAGAGATGTTTCCCAATGACTCACCTGATGACTTCTGCATCTGAGGACCAAATATGGGTATTTCCTGAATGATCACCCAGGGCTCATAAGAATCATTCAGACTACTCAATTCAGATCAGTTTATGTATATAGCGCCAATTCACAACACATATCACCTCAAGGCACTTTGCAGAGAAAATTCAACCAGATCATGCAATCAGATTGGTTCAAAGTTTCTACCTAAAGAGCTAGCTTAGATATTTGTTTCTCTACATGTTGGCAGAGTGTGGCTGTTTGCTTACTGTATTCATGCTGTAGGTTCATGCTGTAATTCTGATTAGATGTGCCCAAGTATCATTATGTCAAATGATATCTTCATGCAGATTGTGTTTTTGAAGTATCATCTGCATCCTCTTGCTGTGTTGTCTGAAGATGCCCAGTGTGTGGCAAGCTGGCATATCTCACTAATGTGTTTGTTAAACTTAATGAGCTTAACCATCATAAAAAAACAAAGGATTCACCAAAAAGCTCAAACTATGGGAGAGAAAATGTGATGAAGGGGATGTTAGTTGTTTCCTACTTGATTCCCATCTTGCTGCCATTGATGCTGGCCGGGATCCAGTGGTCAGACACATCTGTTCATCCTCTCACTGATTTTATTCAGTATTTTCAGGACAATGAACAAATAGTGAATCGGATGAGGGACCAGTTCACTGTGAATAAGAGTAGCAGCAACCTTCCCACAAGGCTGCAGAAAAGATGGATTTATCTTCTGATGGTGGGCTGAACATTACATTTGCTGGAAAGACATTGACAGATTTTGGTGTGATGTGGATAAAGAATATCCTGAACTCCAGAAGGATGCACTGTTTGAACTTTTACCTTTTGGTTCTACTTATGTGTGTGTGAGGCGGCCTTCTTAGCTTTGACACATCAAAACCACAGAGGAACAGACTGGATGTGGAGAACAGCCTGATAACAGCTGTTTCCTCCAGATCTATCGGTCACGGTTGGGTGGAGGTTTTTAAGGACCCAAATGCAGAGATCAGTAGGCAGAGGTGAGTCCTACAATTTTATTACGCAACTGAGGCAGAAATCCAAAATACTGATAACCAAAAATCAGTTTACATCAGAGAAAACTCACATAGGAAGCCAGAGACGAGAGAACAACAAACCAGCACTGAGTGACTGTAGAGGTGGTGTATATATGGGAGGCTGAACCAAGGGAGGCTAATCAGCAGTTTAGGAGCAGGTGTGAGTGAGTAAAGAACTAAACTGACAGAAAACAACTACAACTACAAAGAAACTAAGAATAAACCCAAACAGACACTATCAGAGCTCATCAAGGACACAAAAGCTCAGATGATGAAAACACAATAAAACTGAAATAGTGAATCTGAATATTATTTAGTTTAGTTTTAGTTTGTTTTGTTCCTGATTGGTCAAGTCTAGATGTGTTTATAGGGGCCTTATTCAGAAGAGCTTTAGTTTATGTTAAAAAAGGTGTATATATATATATATATATACGTATATATGTTTCGATTACCTATTCACTTTCCAGGCAACATATTTATCATATTGTTTAAAGTTAATTCAAAATAAGAAAACATCTGAGAATTCAATTTTAAACTAAAGTAGACTGAACAAATATGCAGATAATGCAGTCACTATGTTAAATTAATTCATTAACTTTATTTTAACCAAAAACATCATAAAATAGCACAATATCACACCAAGATCCCCAATAAACCTGCTTTTCAGTTGACTGCAGGCCCACAAACGTCACCTTTAGCATGGCAGAGCTCCCAAGCGCCACCTGGTGGTTGTCCGGGTACATTGCAGTTTTTTTTTAAATAAAAAAAACTGTCCTCAG
>NW_015152718.1:23204-28982 GCF_000732505.1 Cyprinodon variegatus | reverse complement strand
TTCAGATCTTTTTATTGATCTTCAAAAAAACATGCAGGCAGCATACAAACAAATCCACAGGTTGGAGCCGTGATCAAGCGCAACAATAATCTCCAAAACTTAAAGCGGTCAGCAAAATGTAGACATCCCCCATCACCCACTCTCTGACACAAACACCAGGTGAACAGAACAGGTGATTTTACCAATCACCGCTGACACCACGTGATCAAACTATGCCCATTCACCACACTCTGGATCCCAACACTTGGTCAGACATGGAGTTGGAAAGTGAGGTATTGCAAAATGGAAAGTTTAATTACAGATTTAAAAAACACGTGTTTTTATTTTTTTATCTTCACCTCTTTATAAATGACTACAATTGTGCAGAAACTACAAAATCATCTTTTATTGACACATTTGCCATGACAGCCATATGGAATGGGAAGATTCTGCGACTCAAGGTTTGTGTAGTAATAGAGAGCCTTGTGTAAAATCTCATAATCAACTTTTCACAACATGTAGATGATGTTAAAAAAAAACTGTTATTGCTAAAGCTGGAACCTTGTCCTCAGAGAATCATTGCCTTTCATGTAAATGCTTAAACGGTGACAGTGAATTACTTGAACATGTTGAACACAGTATATAATGTCAAAAATATTTGGTTAGACGCTATCTGGTTCTGTGGAGTTTTGTGGAGAACTCAAGAGCAGAGACAATGGGTAGTGATTGTGTCTTGCAAGTGATGTACATAGCACAAAGATGTAAATCCAAAAATAACTGTCATGAAACACGGACAGATGGACCCAGTATTCAAGGAGACACAGTCAGTAGGAAAGTTAAAAAAGGTTTATTAATAAACAAAACTAAAGTGGAATTGTGGCTGGCGGATTCTGCAGGAGGGGGGCAGGGCACCGCCCAATCTCAGACACACTGTGGGAGATACACAGGTAAGTGACCACAATCATCTCACTGAAGATGATGATCTAAGTGAGTCACTTACCTGGTTTAGCAGTTCAGTCCATACCCCTTTGTTAGGTTTATACTTTATACATCATGTGCATTATTATTTTGTTAGTCAGATTAGACAGAGCAGAAGGCCTTCCTTCACATTGTGGATGTCACTGTGTGTACGGAGGTCATCTAATCGGGACAGCCTTCGTTTCTTTAAGAGTACACAGGATATGGGCACATCTTGGAGCCGGTCTGATAGGAGAGCTACTGTATCTGTAACCCTGAAGCATAGAAGCAAGCTGCATGAAGTTCAAGACATGGATGGCATGTCAGTTTCTGATACGGACAGCTAAGCATCCACATGATGCAACACAGACTCAGAAGGTATAAGAAGCAGGAGATGACGTTGTTTGGGGCTCAAACTTTGCCGGATGCCCGCGGACATGATTTTTGAGACCACAGCAGTGCAAGCTCTAAGCATTTTTCTCTGTCCTGTAACGACCTGATCTGGAATAAACTCTGTTACTTTTTTATTCCTGCTTTTATAGTCCTTTTTATATGGTTTTACCCAGTTTGAGTTAAAAGTAGTAAATAACTTGCTCCCAGGAAAAGAACTGGTGAGAAGGTCCCTGGGGCGCAACAGTCTTCCTTACGAGGGGACAAATCCTTCTCATTTTAACACCTTGAGGGGGGTGCAATCCTGCCGATGGGCTGACAGCTGACACGGCTCGTGTCACCCAGAGTGTCCCCGATGCTGCAGCTCCAGAGGAGTTCCAGGAAGGCGATCCAGGGCAGGGATACAGAGCAGACAGGAACAGACAGATCAGATGGGATCCAGATAAGGCAGGAGCAGACAGGCGACAGGATCCAGGCTTCCAGGCAAAAACAAGCTCCCAGACAGGTTCAGAGTCTGACAGAGTTCAGAAGCATGGCCAGATGGTTACACACAGGAGCAGACAGGATCAGGTGCAGATGAGCAGGCTCAGTGGAAGAGGGTAGCCGAGATGGGACGTGGAACCAGAACTTGATGCAGGAGCTTTAAACTGGTCTCCTCCCTGGAGCCAGGCTTACTGAGATAAAAACTGAACCTCCCCACATATAGAGCCAAAAACCCAGAGGACTCCACAGAGTAGGAACAGTGGACGATCAGGAGACAAGACAAACACAAAAACCCTCTTTCCACTGGCTGCTAGGATCCAGGACATGAACCAAGGAATAAAACCAACAGAAAGACAAATAATGATCTGGCACTGAATGCTCAGGCTGAACTGAATATAACCCAGAGGAAACAGGTGAGAGGAATAAATTATAATTGAGGCAGGGAGGGAAAACGGCAGGTGAAAGAAATTACCAATTAAGGGAGAGCAAACAGGCCAGATCATGACAATAACAGGCAAGGCACTGTGGAA
This sequence comes from Cyprinodon variegatus, assembly GCF_000732505.1. NCBI lineage: Eukaryota > Metazoa > Chordata > Actinopteri > Cyprinodontiformes > Cyprinodontidae > Cyprinodon > Cyprinodon variegatus. The sequence continues at coordinate 26,643 of NW_015152718.1, read as the reverse complement.
AAAAAGTATGAGACATTTGAGAGAAACAAGCATGTAGAACAGAAGAGTATAAAGCAAAGAGGAACAGCAGAGGCGGAGAATATATAGGAGACACAACATGAGAGGTGTAATCAGCTAATTGTAAGCCAGTGTGTTTAGAAAAAGCTGAGAAGGAGCTAAGGGGAAGTAAGTGGCACTAGGAGCAACAAAGCGCAAACATGGAAAACAGGGTTTAATTGAAGCTAGAAAGTAACTCACAGAAGGATAAATGTGAATAAAACTAATGACTACAAAGTAAGGGATGACCAAGAGAAAAACTAAAGGATAAAAGAAGGAAGCCATGGAAAATATAACCGAAACATAACAGAATGAATAATTAACAAACTATAGCAATGAGTACATAAAACCAATAATGCTGAAAATAGATATCACAAAAGAAAAAAATTAATGGTTTAAAAAATAATATACATTTTGACCCCACACAGAGCAAAATAAATGACAACACAACTGAGAAATTAAACCTTAAACAAATTACAGAAGCTTTGTTATAAAGACCTGTATTATTATTAATCATAGGCGGACATCACATGGGAAAACTTTATCATTTTAATAATCAAGTAGGAATGGCTCAATCTGTTTATCCAAAGACTCATTATTTGGATAACTGCTGCCTTGACCCAGAGCTTCTGAAATCTTTCAAATAAATACTAAACTGGATTTAGCACCTATCATTTGGATTAATAAAAAAATATTTATATTTATATATATTTTATCTTTGTTTTGGTTTGATTTTCATGTCATGTATTGGGTAAATGTTTTATCAATGTTATAATCAAGTTACTAACATGGTACATTATTCATTTTAGATAAAACCAATTAAATATGGTGTAATTCTGGGAATTGTCAACAAGCATCATCACTGGATGTTAGTGGTAATTAACCCTTCCTTGTGTTATGGTTCCAGTTTGTGGGGGTTGTTTTGTTCTTTTTCAGTTTCTCCGTTCATCCACCAGATGGTACCATTGGTTCTCTGCTGGCCTGGGGGGCTTCCTGCTTTTCTCTACTACTCACACCTGCAGCTAATTGGTCATCACCTCCTGAGGAGTATTTGAGCAGCAGACTATCACCACCTCATCACCAGAGTGTTTGCCAGTATTGGGTACTCTAGCCCCTCCGAGTTTTGCTGAGACAATCTTTGAGTTTTTTCTGGGACCTCTATCTATTACCTTGTTTCCACTTGTGAATCTTTGGCAGGATTTCAACGGATCCTCTAGGAAAGATCCGGTCCTTCAAGCCCTGGAAGGAATCCTCTCGTCACGCTAAGAAAAACACAGTTCACCTTATCAGAACGCCTCCCTCTTCAGGAATACTTGTGACAGTCTGCTCCGCTGCTCCTCAGGTCCACCACCATAAGTCTGCCTGTCCGCCCTTCAGCAAAACATGGAGGAAGGAAGACCAACACACAAAAACACAGACCACACAGACTGGAGTCCTAACAATGTTCTTGTACAAGGTTAATCCAAAAGTCTAGTACAATAGGACTATAACGACCCCATAAAAAAAATCTTAATGTTTCTTTCAAACTGAAATGTATAATGAAAACACAAACAAAGAAAACCTGGAACACTAAAAGAATGGATATTGAAATAATTGATGCCACATCATGTGGACTCTTCACCTTGATTCATATATGTTATTCATATATGTAAATTATAATATCTAGATTATTTTCCATTTGCTTCACCTATAAGAAATGTACAATGTAATGTCTTTAAAGAAATTTAAAATAGCTTTTTCTAAAAAAAAAAAAATTAAAAGAATCAACTGTCTTTTTACAATTTGCTGAGAAAATCACTGAAAAAGAAATAAACAAGCACAGAATGAAAATTGCGACCACTCTCCTTCTCGACACAGTTATGTAACCAATGACCTTCGGATTTTCTTACATGATTAGTATCTTGCTTTCAACTACTGGAAACATTTACTTTGTATCATTTCATGTGATATTGTTAAAAAACATTGAGGCTCATTGCATATTTTGGTACGTCCTTCAGATGACCTGAGCAGCCTCTGTCACTTTTGTGGCAAGAAAAACACGGACATTGAGGACATCTGGGTATTTGAAAATATTGCCAGGTGCTTATAAGAATTCCCTACTTTCTATGCTGATTTCTTCCTCTATTTTTAACAGATTCAGTGTGACTACTGCTTCAGATGGTTCCATCTTCCATGTGTTGGAAACCCAGATCCCCAAGAGGATTACGTGTGCTTTGCATGTCGACAGTTTTGTAAAGTTGTTTCTATTGTTCTGTTTCTACCTTCTAATAAAATGTGTTATTTTTTTGTTGAGAAGTTATAAGCCAAACCTTGAATGTAAATGTTTTGCAACTATTTGTTATTGCCCTAAAGGGTTACATTACAGGCTCCACACTTTACAAATACTTAACCCTGCAGTGAGTAGGTGCTGTCGGGAGCCTGTCCCCCCTTGTAACTTTAAGAAACAAAGGTCCATCACCTCCAAAGTTTCAGGAGTGAGTTGTCATCATAAAAGATGCTTATAAGCCAAAAAGGAAAAAGCTGGGACCTTTTTTGTCTGATTTAGACAGGGAGAACAGATTACAGCAGGTGGCCTGCTATAATTTGTTCCCCCTTGTAACTTTAAGAAACAAAGGTCCATCAACTCCAAAGTTTCAGGAGTGAGTTTTCATCATAAGATATGAATATAAGCCAAAAATGAAAAAGCTAGGACCATTTGTGTCTGGTTTAGACAGGGGGAACAGATTACAGCAGGTTTTATTTCATCCCATATTGCCAGAATTGGCAATTCTTCCCTTCACAACATGTGAAGGGAAGAATAAAACAGTAAAGCTCAACTTTCATACGCATAAACCTCCTCTTTCATACATGTAAAACCTTTAAAATTTCACTTTCAGTACGTTGGAATTGAGGTGGAGTTAACTCGGTTTGTTCTTCCAACTCCGTGCGCGCTCCCGACGAGGGGATACAAATATTCACAAGGTTAACTACCTGAGTGAAGTTGGCCCCCCACCTTCTTCAAATCAGACAAAATTAGTGTCAAACGTTTGTGCTACGTTTGTGCAGCAAAAATTTTCGTTTAGTGCCGCTATCATTTTAAAGATATAAAGAAATATTTCTAGAGGTCATCAAAGGTCAACCAGCCCCCCCATCTTCAGACAAATTTGGACAAAATTGGTGTCAATTAACTCAGCACCATTTGTGCTGGTTTTGTGCAGCAAAAATTGTTGTTTGTGCTTCTTTGGCTTTGAAGATATTAATGAAAATGTAAAGGTCGAAAGGTCAAACAGCCCCCCCACCTTCTTTAAATTAGACAAAATTGGTGTCAAACATTTGTGCTATGTTTTTGCTGATTTGTGCAGCAAAAACTTTTGTTTTTTCCGCTACCATTTTAAAGATATAAAGAGATGTTTCTAGATGTCGT
>NW_015152718.1:21795-23050 GCF_000732505.1 Cyprinodon variegatus | reverse complement strand
GCTACGTTTGTGATGGTTTGGGCAACAAAAACAGAAATAACTGACAAAACTGAAAAAACAGAGTTAACTGACCTTAGATGACCTCTATAAAATATTATTAATATCATTACAATGATAGCAGTACAATTTTTGCCATACAAAAGTATAAGATTTAAAAATAAATTTTAAATATAAAATATTTAAAATAAATATATTTTAAAATCTAAAAATGCATATTTTAACCAGCACCAATGTAGCACAGACATTTGGCACCAATTTCCTTCTTTCCTTTCCTTCACTAAGACTTTAAATGTTCAAACGTATTATCAGCGCTCTGCAGGGACAGATATGTCTGCCTTTTATAAATGCATTGTGGGGGAAAAGATCCTGGATCTTCTGGCTGTGGTTCTGCTTTGCTGATCTGATGGAACGGTTTAATTTGGTACAAATGGTAAATATGTAAACAGTCATTAAATGTGTGAACAGTTCAGAGCATCACTGCGCTGCTAAGACTTAACATCAAATTTAAACATGTGGAGGATTTTAAGACTTAAAATAAATAAAGTGTTAGCTGGTGATAAGCTTCTTCCACATCATGGTATCAGTGTTGTTGATATTCATCTGAATGTGAGAATGTCTGGGAGATGCAATCAGAAACATCATAGAAGCCACTGAAATAAATTTCCCTTTGGGATTGATAAAATATTTTTGAATTTAAATTAATAAAATCACACATCTTTGTGTGTTGGTTAAAAGTTTCCTCACAAGAAAATAAAAAGGAACAAGGCAGACATTCTATCTTCTTGGGTCTAAGCTAAAATCCTTTTCCTCCAGTAGGGGGCGCCTCAGTTCCACCATATCAGCTGAATCTGCTTTATAAAGATCATCCTCATAATCTACTGAAAAATCTAATCTCATCATAAATCTCATTTCAGTCTGGCTGTAAGGCAGCTCCACTATTATCTTTCACCTTCATTCAGCAAAAGAAAACAACCTGAATAATATAAAACCAACCAAATTACATTCTTAGAAACTAAGATGTGATCTGAAGCTGTAAAAAGTTGCAGAGATCGATCAAAGGAACAGAAGCAGTCTAGACTTCTTCACATCTTTATGGTTCCTCCTCCTCTGCTGAGTGTTTAAACAGGCAGCAGACCGATTGATGCAAATCGGTCTGCTAACTTATAGCCACTGGAACCCAATACTTTTACTTTTAAAATGGAAGAAATTCTTACTGATCCACTGTTTTTAGTAGAGACACTGAACCAGAGAGAGT
>NW_015152718.1:15881-20480 GCF_000732505.1 Cyprinodon variegatus | reverse complement strand
TCAGGCTGCTGATGAAAACTTTACTGCCTGAAGAACTGACCTGTTTTAACCAAATAACCAGATAAACACCAAGATCTGGTTAAAATGAGACATTCGGCACAAACATTATTTTCTATCTGCTGAGTCATCAGAAGATCAAGATAATATACAGTAACGGATATATAAATATATATATTACCTCTTTAAATACTGCCACCATGTTTTATTTTAAAAAAATATCAATATAAGGGTTTCTTCTGTGTTATTTTTGTATATTTTCTATTTCGGTCTTTATAGCGTCTAAATTGGTCACAATTATACGATTGGCTGATTCAATATTTTCATAGATAACAAATCAGATCAGTTACTAAATGTTTCAGTAACCTTTTTACAAAGTAGTTTTTTAGGCTTAATAAAATTTGTTGCCATATTTATATTTTTTTAAACCAATCAACATTTGATTTCTGGTATTCTGAGTGTTTCTGTAAATTATAACCAATCATGGTGGGAGCCAGTCAGCTGAGTTCAGCTGCTGTCTATTATGTTTTTTCCCATTTCCACTAATGATAAAACTCAGTTCATCTTATATTGCTCCCTAAATAGATGCATTGCTCTTGATGATGCTTGGTCTAAAACTAACCACAGAGCTTAAAGCAGCTTTGCAGAAAATTTAACAGGTAAATATTTCCTTCTTTCTAATACACACCTACAGTTACCTGACAAGCTTTTCTATATTTAAGGTAGTTAAAGCCTTTATTACTCAGTTCTTGTTTGTGAACGAGAACACATTTCTCTGTTCTTGCAGAGTTTGTATCAAGCTTTATTCTAAAAATCTGATTTTAAAGAGACAATGAAACTAAAGCTGTACATTTCATCCAAGGATGAATAAGCTTCCAGGTTCTGTCCACTAGGTGGCAGCATCACATCAGCTCAACATTGAGTGTTAAACTTTACAGTTAGGAGAGAAGCTGTGCTATTATTAACTCTCTCTCTCTGAAGCTGATAATAAATGTTATTAACTCAAAGATACTGAGATCCTGTTTCAGCTTCACTGGATCCTCTGAGATGATTGGTTCAAACTCTGACCTCATTCCTCCTGAGACTGAAAATCACCAACATCTAAAGAAAAACAGTAGAGACTTTGTCACAGAAAGGAAATTTAGTGAAAAGCTTTAAACACTTTACTAAAACCCTGTTTTATTTTCTATCTTTCTTATTTTTTCTCCCAGTATCCCAAGAGTTCAGAGGTCACATAAAAATATTAATATTTGGATATAAAACATCCCCTTTAGACGATATTAAAGAAGGTGAAGTTATATTTCTCCACCTTAACCACAGAAAGGTGCTTTCATTAGACGGTTACATGATACGTTATTTATATCAGATTTCTGGGAACAGATGAAGGTTTCACTTTCATTTCCAGACAAAATGGAGACCGTAACGTAAAACCAGTCAGTAAACAGTCTGAGTGTCCTGTCTGCTTTATTATCAACTATCATGATTTCTGTTTCACTTTTATTTTAATACTAAATCATTGAATCATTGGAAGCAGATAAACTGACCTCACAACATCCAATTCAATTCAGTTTATTTATATAGCGTCAATTACCAACACATGTCACCTCAAGGCAATTTACAGTTTAACCAGATCATACAGTCAAATTGATGCAGAGGACATCCAGTTATCTTTAGCTGCAGGTTCTGGTTCTGCTCCCAGTGGATCCCAGCTGCTGGTTTCCACTGGAATCCAACACAGACCCATCAGCAGCTCCACCCCTTCCTGGAGCCTGGAGACCCAGATGAGCTGAAACCTTCAGTCCTCTGATGGAGGAGATCAGGATCAACAGCTCCAGGATCACAGAAGGTAAATAAAAGGATTCATGATTCAAACTTCTTACTTTATTAGGATAAAACAGGGGAAAGCAACAACATCATTAAACCCCTTATTGAGTCAAACTGAAGGATTGATTCCATAAATTCATCATTTTTACATTTGATTAAAGGAACAAAAACACAATAGAAACATTCAGACTGAATCCAGGAACCAACAGAGGAACTTTAGGTCAGAGAGGAAGAGCAGAAACTCTTCCTCATCTTAGTGTTATAAGTGTTATAATAGTGTTATAAAAAAATTACATTCCTAAAGTTCAAATGAGCAGAAAAACATTTCAACAAGCTTCTCTGGATATCATGTATTTAACATCAGAACCAAACACAATAGAAACTTTCAGACTCAATCCAGGAACCAACAGAGGAGCTTTAGCTCAGAGACGAATATGAGAAACTCTTCCTGATGTTAGTGTTATCAGATAATATAGAAAACAGGACATTCCTAAAGTTCAAATGAGCAGAAAAACAGTTCAACGAGCTTCTCAGGATATCATATATTTAACATCAGAACCAGTGAATCTGTGGAAAGTATCCCCCCCCTACAGAGAACAGATGCTCTGGTTTGTTTCAGATCCTCCATCAGATTTTAATCATTTACAGAAATCAGCAGAAAATATTTAGCAGCAGCTTTAAAATGATTTCATTGATAAAGGAGAAAAGGTTCTGGCCGTGTTCTGATGTTCTGTTCATGAAGTCTGGTTGGTTCTGGTTAAGATGTAACAGAAGGTTCCACTGTTCTCCCGTCGGTCCACGGATTATTACCCTGAAGTCTATAGGATCAGCAACATGTTCCTGGTTAATGTGAGACGGGCCCGAGTTCTTTTGGGTCAGCAGTGGTTCTGGCCTCAGAACCAACCGAACACAAGAGCTCATTAAGCACCAATCAGAAGGTCAGAGAAGAACCAGTTTTGTTGTTTTTTTCTAAGCTTTCCAGACTGATAAATGTCAGAAACTTTGATATTTTCTGTTTGTTGCTTTTTAGAACCTTCAGCCATCAGAAAGGTTCTGGTTGGATTATTTCTTCTATCTGCAGCTCAGATTATGACTTCAATCTGGGATTAATTATGGGATTTAATGTCAGATTATTGATGATCTAACCAGGGGAGTGAATATTTTTAGTTTCTTTGCCTTAATAATTCAAACTGTCTGAAATCTGCTGTTTTATGCATTTGATCCAAAACAATAAAATGTTTGATGATCTGAAACATTTTAATGGTAATAAGGAGGTAAATACTTTTAGCCTGGTGGTCAGAACCTCACTAAGAACACTGAACCTTTATTATTATTAATTAGTGATTTGGTTATATACTTAGTTATATGTATACTTACAAGCTGTGGATAAATGAAGAAAAAAGCTTCTGCTTCATATCTGATTATATTATCTGATTAAAGCTGATTGATGTTTCTCTGGTTGCTCAATAAGCAGAACTACATCATCAGGAGGAACAGAAGCTCCTGTTTTAGGATTTATCCTGTTAGACCTGAAGGCTGATTTCCTGCTGAGTTTACAGTCAGATCAGATCATAGCAGTTTGTTCTTTTTCAGGAGGAGGATCAGGCCTCCTCTTCCTCCAAATAATTACAGAAACAACAGCAACAAGAACAGCCATAATGGAGAGAGAAGCTATTACTCCAGGAACCGCCCTGCTCCCTGCAGCCTGGTTCTCTCCATTCTTCTCTTCATGGTTTATCGATTGTTCAACACCAGCAGCTGCAAAACACAAGCAGGAGAAAAATGATCAATGAAAACAACAAACTGCTGCCTCACTCAGAGCTACAGGAACTAAACAGCTTCAGTTTGTCATTCAATCTTTTAAAATAATCTGGATAATCTGGCTTCAAAGGAGAGATGGGAGGAACCTATCAGAGTTGTTATCAGATATGAAACATTCTGATTAACCTCGTTAGTGGTTACCATAGTCACCATTAAGAGTTATTTACTCCATGAATCTGGAGAAATGAAGCCGAACTAAAGCTCATACTGAAGCACATGAACATGACGGAGGATCCAATCATCAACATTTAGCTGAACTGGTTCCACCTTCTGACCCACATTAAACATGTTGGTGCTGCTCAGTGTTTCCATAACAGATATGATCTGCATGTCTCTGCAGGTTAAAAATCCGCTCTAAGCATCATCTGCTTTGACGCTGTGAAGGAGGGGAAACATTTCAGGTTAGCTCTCTGAGCTGCTGCACCCCTACACCCCCAGCCGATCTCTCAGGTCAGCTGATCAGCTGCTCCTGACGGTGCCTAAAGCAAGGCTTAAGCTCAGAGGGGATCGAGCGTTTTCTGTTGCAGCTCCAAAACTTTGGAATGGATTGCCGCTGCACATTAGACAGGCCACCTCTCTGTCTCATTTTAAAACTCTTCTTTAAACACACCTCTTTTCTTTGGCTTTGACACCATGTAGAGTGTTGATTTTATGTATACAGGTTGATTTCATGTATACACGTTGATTTCATGTATACACATGCATATTTTTTATCCTGTGCGGGCAGTGCTTTTATTTTATTTTTATTTACTTTTATTTATTTTAGTTATTTTATGTTTTTTGTGCAGCACTTTGGAAACCTTGTGTTAATTGAAATCGTGCTATATAAATAAAGTGGACTGGTCAGAAAAGCATAAAAACATTTCATACAGATATCTAACAAAAGCTGAACCAGACCAGTTAGAAACCTGATTCAATCTGAACAACTTTACTGGTTTTGATAAAAAAAAAAAAAAA
>NW_015152718.1:12873-14140 GCF_000732505.1 Cyprinodon variegatus | reverse complement strand
AAATAAATGCAGCAACAAGACAATAATAATAACATAACAGGTCACCAATTTAACATGTTTAGCTCTATAACATTTAAATGCTCCTCTCCAATGTCTGAGAGAAAAAAAATTAATGAACATTTTTTTATGTATGACCTGCATCACTGTACAGAAGACTGCCATATGATAGCCATATTTACACTGTGCGCATGGCATAATATTTCGCCAATTTTCCTAATCCCTGACCGATAATTTTTAATCCAGGGTTATCTGGGTGGTGGGTGAAATGGGTGAAGGGTAAAATAGGTGGTGGGTGTGTTACTGTACATACATTTTTTTTGCCTTGTGGTTGTTTTTTAGCCCGCTAAGTAAAAAAAATGTGTCTGATTCACGCCAATTCCTGGTTAAAATCACGCTATCTGGTGGAAAATCACGCGGCTTTTCCAAATCACACAAGAATATGTAAAAAATAAAATAAAAAATGGTGCCGGCAACGCTTGTGGGTTGTTTCCATCGAATATCGGTGATTTTAAAGTCATTTTGAGCGATAAATATTTTTTTTTTGCGATGTGTACTCTCTCAACAATAAAATCTACTTGCCCCGGGCGATCGAGGAAGGTTAACTTTAGCCCTGAAAAGGGTTATTGGTACAAAGCCACAGAGAGATTCTGTGTGCATGTAAACACATTTGGACTGTCAAAAATAACAATATTAGAACAATTTGTATTAGAAAAAAAATGTTTTTGCAGGGCGGCACAGATTAATGCAACTGGATGATGGACCCTAGAGAGGAAACTGAAACAAAAACTAAATGTCTGCAATGAGACTGGGGCGGATTGCTCTTTGTAACTGGGAATTTTGTTTTCTCTTGTTTCATCTTTTTCACTTTTTACTGATGTTGCAATGACTTTGAGATTAGCTATATATGTAGTGTGCAGTATGAATATGCATTTGCATTATAATTACCATTGCCAAATAGTTTTTATCATTGAACTTCACCCTGCTTTTAAAGCCACTCTAAATCTACTGGTTCATCAACAACCGGTTTATTTTAATAGGTGGAACCAAACTGGTCAGCACAGGGTTCCTAAAGCCTAAGGGAAGTTAAATTCAAGACTTTCTAATGCTTCTCTTATAAAGACAAGGAAACTAAGATGAAAAATAACCTTCATTGAATCATCTTGGATGAAGCAGATTTAATCCAAACTATTTCATTTATTCTAGTCTCTCAAAATCACATCATCATCAGCAAACAGGAGATCAGAGGAGGACGTACCAGTTGTTGATG
>NW_015152718.1:0-11306 GCF_000732505.1 Cyprinodon variegatus | reverse complement strand
GATCTGATCATAAGAAAGTTACCAGCTATGCTCAAAATTATTTAGACACTGGAAAGCTTTAGATTTAAAAAAGTTCTTCATCACAGTGTTATGAAGAGATTTCTACTGACTGGAGTAATATTATCAGCTAAAGATTAGGGTGATAGATATAAAGAGACATTATATTTCACCCTGAGAGACAAAGTACATTGATAGACCCTTCCCACAGGGGGCGTGGCACATTGTGGATCTGCAGTGCCTGGGTATGGCTCAGACACTGTTTTTTTTTATTATTTTTCAAAGCATCGTTGAGAGGGGAAAACTCTGCAAAATAAGTCAGTCACAATCGATCGACAGCTTCGCAAAAATGAAGCCGAGATGCAACCGTTTACTGTTAAACAAAATTAACATCCAGCTCTCCCATCATTCTGGCCATGATACACATACCATCATAGGATCATCACCATCATAGGATGGGCCCAAATAGAATTGATATGAATTGATGTATTTATGTACAGGTGTTTTTTCTTCTACAGCTGCATATTTCAAGTTTTCAGTTTTCAAGTTCATGTTTGCTGACAGATATTTAACGACGATAAATTGAGCCTTCGTCAGTAGTGGATTAGAGATATACAGGTCCTTCTCAAAATATTAGCATATTGTGATAAACTTAATTATTTTCCATAATGTAACGATAATACTTGGACATTTGTTTATTCTAGATTAATTGCACACTAACTGAAATATTTCAGGTATTTTATTGTCTTAATACAGATGATTTTGGCAAACAGCTCATGAAAACCCAAATTTCCTATCTCTCAATATTAGCATATCTTAAAAAGGTTCTCTAAAGGAGCTATGCACCTAATCATCTGAATGAACAAATTAACTCTAAACGCCTGCAAAAGATTCCTGAGGCCTTTAAAACTCCCAGCCTGGTTCATCACTCAGAACCCCAATCATTGTTCAGACTGCCGACCTGACTGCTGTCCAGAAGGCCATCATTGACACCGTCAAGCAAGAGGGAATGACACAGAGAGATATTTCTGAACCAATAGGCTGTTCCCAGAGTGCTGCTGCATCAAGGCACCTCAGTGGGAGGGAAAAAGTGGCAGAAAACGCTGCACAATGAGAAGAGGTGACCGGACCCTGAGGAAGATTGTGGAGAAGGACCGATTCCAGACCTTGGGGGACCTGTGGAAGCAGTTGACTGAGTCTGGAGTAGAAACATCTAGAGCCACCGGGCGCAGGCGTGTGCAGGAAATGGGCTACAGGTGCCGCATTCTCCGGGTCAAGCCACTTTAGAACCTGACCTGGGCTACAGAGAAGCAGCACTGGACTGTTGCTCAGTTTTGCAGGTCATTTGGAAATCAAGGTGCCAGAGTCTGGAGGAAGACTGGGGAGAAGGAAATGCCAAAATGCCAGAAGTCCAGGGTCAAGTCCCCACAGTCAGTGATGGTCTGGGGCACCATGTCAGCTGCTGGTGTTGGTCCACTGTGTTTTATCAAGGGCAGGGTCAATGCAGCTATCAGGAGATTTTGGAGTACTTCATGCTTCCATCTGCTGAAAAGCTTTATGTAGATGAAGATTTTATTTTTCAGCACGGCCTGGCACCTGCTCACAATACCAAAACCACTGGTAAATAGTTTACTGACCATGGTATCCCTGTGCTCAATTGGCCTGCCAAGTCTCCTGACCTGAACCCCATAGAGAATCTGTGGGATATTGGGAAGAGAAAGTTGAGAGACACAAGACCAAACACTGTGGATAAGCGAAAGGCTGCTATGGAAGCATCCTGGGCCTCCAGAACACCTCAGCAGAGCCACAGGCTGATTGCCTCCATGCCACGCTGCCTTGAAGCAGTCATTTCTGCTAAAGGATTCCCCACCAAGTATTGAATGCATTACTGTACATAATTATTTAAAGATCGACTTTTTTTGTATTAAGAACACTTTTCTTTTATTGGTCGGATGAAATATGCTAATTTTGTGAGATAGGAATTTTGGGTTTTTTATGAGCTGTTTGCCAAAATAATCCACAGTAACACAATAAAAGACCTGAAATATTTCAGTTAGTGTGTAATGAATCGAAAAATAAACGAATGTTCAAGTTTTAATGATACGACTTTTGAAAACAGGAAGTCGGTACACGGTGTAACCATTTTCACTCGCCGTGTTCTTACAGTAAAGTCTATAATAAAGGTGCACCTGAATTGTTGGAGGGCCTCCTCCCATCGCAATGGGACCGGAGAAAATGTCTGTCGAATACCCAACATAAAACTAAATTGACCGCGATATTTAACCGATATGTTTAGGGGGGAAATTGACGAACTAGAAATGTTCGCCTTTAGTTTGTGAAGCAAGTATGAAAAATCGTTTCTAATGTATTTTGTTTAATTAGCCACTAGGCAACCAGTTTGACCAGTTACCCGGTGTATTTGTCTAAACTGAACCGATATCAGTCAGTTTTCTCGACCCTGGCCTTGATAGTCACTCACCAGCTGAAACGAACACTAAGATAAGGGCAGAATGCAGGGAACACAGCAGCCATCCAGCCATGACTTCATGTCCCGCACCGTAGAATCATAGGACGCTTTAACAGAACCTAAGAAACACACAGCAGCTGATTATAAAACCGACAAATCATTTCACCTCAAAGACGGATCTAGATCTTGATGGTTGAATAAAACCAAACCTCCAATTTTCCAGTCTGAAAGTAGATCCCAGTCTGCGGAACAATAGAGCGAATCGCCTCGGACTACATTATCCAACTCTCCCGGAAGTTCCGAGAGTTCCGGTGAGATTCCCGGATAGTTGGTCTGATGCCTGGGAGTCGAAAAATTCTCGGGGTGGCACATCACTGTGTACTTGAATCAACCCGCACTTAACTGCTGTGATTGCGCAGACAACGAGAGAGAGCGGGGTGTGGGGAGGATGAGGAGGATGCTGGTTAAATCTGTGCAGTGTATCTGTCCAAATCGATGCGGTTGGGCTCCATAAGCATCTCCCTGAAATGAGTTTTTGGAACATGGGATGTCCATTCTGTGGCCACAAGAGGCTTGCGTCTGGTCGCGAATCAGTTTTGCTGTTATGTAGTTATGGTGAGATGAAGCCTCATGAGGCATTGAACCGTTTGGCCTAATTGTTTCAACAATCCCCACCATATAAAGCCCCACATATATAAAGAGTGGACCCCGTATTGAAGGTCGCGGCGCAGGAATTACGGTCGCCATCTTGGGGCGGTCAAACTTCTACCCTATCCTGCTGGTTTAAACTGGGCAGACGAAGGATGCCTCAGCACTGTGCGGCGTTTTTGTGTTTGAATCGACGGACTATTGATGTCAGGGTTGGAGGGATACCTTTCCACAAGTTTGGCACCACATTGCCAAAGTCACCAATCTTCAACTCCAGAAGGGGAACACAAGAAAAAAGTTCTGTTCAGGGCTTTTAGCTAATATTTAAATATATATATATAAAAAAAACAAAACAAAAAAAAAAACACACACAAAAAAAAATAATATATATATNTCGATCAACACGATGTCTGGTTGGTTAGCCATCACCTCCTAAGGTATATATATATATATATATATATATATATATATGTTTGTGTTTGTGTACAACTTTGTGTTTGTATATGGTAGTAAAAAATTTTTTATAATGTATGAGTTGTTGTTATTTGCAACATATATAAATCATGTCTAAATGTTATATTTCTTTTAAACACACTAAGAATATTTAAATGCACCATTTGGTGTAATAGCTATAGTTTTAACGTTTTCAGGAAAAAAAAGTATGAAAATTAGTTCAATATTCAGCGAGTTATAGTTGACTAAAATTGAGTCTGCGCCTGGTCAACACATTACACTGAGGAGAGCACTCGACCGCCCCAAGATGGCGCTCCTAAATCTTGTCAGCCATATAGGCGAGAGCGGTCGATGCGGGGACTTCTTGGACAAAAACCTGATCCAGTTCTGCTTTTTCTCAACCTTATCCAGTTTCTTAATGACTGTTTAAGTGACACTGTCACAGTGATGTGCGTTCAGTTTACTTTCAACAAATCAGCTCAATATTTATTCCCAGTCTTTTGGCTAAACCAACCAATCTGATTTGGCAGTGTTTTTACCCAATCTATATATTTACTAGGGCAAACCAATACAAGTTAGTCACATTAGCCAAAATAATGAAGTATGATAACAACTTTAAAAAAATCTAAGGTACATTGTTAATGTATTTTTGGAGAGAAATACTACTTAACACCAAAGTTACAACTGTCTCCAGTGGTTTGCTCAGATTTTAATCATTACATTGTTTGATCTAACTAGAGTAGTTTTAACCAACTAGATTGGTTGTTTTCCAAAGCAGTCTATCTTTAGAATCTATCCAAACAAAGGTAACTTTGTAATGAAAGTTGGTTGGGGTGCTCTAAGGGTGGTGGTTGATGTACCTACAGTTACTCAACACGAACGCTTTCATTAGGTTGTTGTATTTTCCAAAAATGAGCTCAAACATATAATTATTGAATGCTTTTCTATTTTCCTATAAGAGAACCATAATACACTGATGTTTATATTTATAGATGTTAGAGAGAATCTTTTTAGTGCTTTACATATATAGGGCTCAAAACCACTAATTTATAAAAAAATAACGAATTTCCATCCTCTGCTCTCCTTGCAAGATGCTGAAAATAAACAGTTTAAATCTGCCTCTCTCTCTGTGTGTGTGCCTACTTAAGAGTCCAAGAGCTAGCATTATGACAGTTACTGCTGGTCATAATTTCTATTTCAGATATCAAAAATGACTATAACATTACAGATATCCAGAAATCTAATTCTTGACATCTAAAATATATTTCTACTAGTAGAAGTATAATTACAGATATCAACTATTAATATATGACTAATTAAATTGGAATTTCAGATATCTAGATTTTGATAATGCCTATCCAAAATGCAGTTTTA
This sequence comes from Cyprinodon variegatus, assembly GCF_000732505.1. Classification (NCBI taxonomy): domain Eukaryota; kingdom Metazoa; phylum Chordata; class Actinopteri; order Cyprinodontiformes; family Cyprinodontidae; genus Cyprinodon; species Cyprinodon variegatus. The sequence continues at coordinate 6,367 of NW_015152718.1, read as the reverse complement.
TATACTTAAAAACAAATTATGACTAACATTCAAAAAAGAAATGAAGCACCATTTTAACATAAAATATGCAGTCTGACTAGTCACATTTCTATTATAGATAGCACAAAAGTATTCTCCCTTGTCACAATTACAATAGTCCTAGTCAGAATTGTATTTTAGATATCCCTAATTACATTTCTACCAGTAGAAATAAAATTTTAAGAACTCTGGAATCAAATATGTACTAGTAAGAACTGAATTAAAGATATCTACAAATCTTTACTTATTTTAAGTGGCAGTTTTAACATATATTTGTTTTTATCTATCTAAAATAAATATTTCAGATATCTGATATGTTATTCTTACTGGGACAAATGATGTCACTTTTCCCCATTCATGTGTATTGGGCCATTACTTTCAGATATTCATGATGACATTATTCCTGTCTGAAATAAACATTCTGGATGTCTAAAAGGGAATTTCAGATCTCTGTAATCTAATTGTTACTGGTCATAATTTTTATTTCACACATCAAGAATCAATGACTAAAAATAGCATATCTGACGTAGTTTAAGAATTCAAGAAATTCGGTTTTATGAGTCTAGCTTCCTCTCTGTACATTGTAGTGGAATGATCACAGACACGTGTTTCTAAGTCGCTTGTGAAGAAATGTCCTGGGCCGTGAGTAGCGAGGAAACAGGGAGCAATTCTTGTGGGATGGAAGAAGGAAATAGTAAAAAATAAAAAAGATTGGAAGAGAGTAGACTCAAAAAATCACAGAGAGCGGAAAAGGCAGAGATAAACTGAAGGGGAATCGAGGTCAGAACAGTCAAGTGATGAACAATCTATACATTCAACAGGAAAACTAAATGATTAGAAAGTCATATTCTAACTAGTTAATCAGACAGACTCTGTTGCAGATTGGAATCCAGTTCAGTTAAAAAAAATCCATAAATGAACTTGTAGGAGAAGTCCAAAGTGCCAGAATCCTCTATGGTGGAGACCTGTTAATAAACTACAGAGACAGCCTCAACAAGGCAAAGCAATATGGATCAACAAGATTAAGCAATAAGAGTTCAGTGCAGCTTGGTGGAGAACAAAAAGACTAGCAGGGGTGTCATTGGAGGAGTTCCTCTAAAAGTTTCTGAAAAAGAGACTTAGAAAACATAAGTGGTGCAAAACTAAAAGAAGTGAAATGGTTAAAATCAACAAGAAATGGAGAAAGGTATGACAGCTTATCTGTGTTAATCAAATTTGAAGAGGAGCAATTGCTCAATAAGGTTTTCATTGGTTACATGAGCTACAATGTTCAAATTTACAATCCTCCACCTCTGAGATACTTCAAATGCCAAACATTTGGACGTATAGCAGCAGTTTGTAAAGGAAAACAGCGATGTGGAAGGTGTAGAGAGATGTAGAAGCTGGAGAGCATGAATATGGAAAATGAGGGAAAGAAGCAATAATCAAATGCTATAACTGTGGTGGAGAACATACTGCTGCATATCGCGGATGTGAAGTGAGTAAAAGATCGAAAGAAATTAGGAAAGTGAAATTAGAGCTTGGAATAACTTATGCTGAAGCTGCAAAAAGGATCCCATCCCAGTCAGAAAAACCCAAACCAACAGTTCAGCAAATGCCAAATTCAAAACCTCTGAAGCAGCATCCCAAAATTGAAAGAGATTCCTTCATTGTAAAGAGGAAAGATTTTGTTATTTTTAGGGTAGAAGTGATCAATTGTAGTGGTCAGAGGACGAGAAAAACCGAAAAAATAAAATAATAGAAAAAGCTGCAGAAAAGTATCTTGAAGTGAAAGATTTGAACTGGGAAATGGTGGAAAGCAGGATGGAAAACCAGTAGGAACATCAGAAACTGGCAGAGTGACAATAACCTAAAGATAAATTAGAAATTATGAGGGCGAATGTTATTGAGTATTTATCATGTTGGGTTAAGTTAAACAGATTGGAAAAATATTAATTTGTTTTTTTTCTGAGGGTAAATCTTGTTTCCTGTGTCCTTGTTTAACTCCTTATCAGTTGTTGGTGGTTATTCACTTTTAAGTAGTTTGCCGACCGCCATAAAAACTCACAAGAAGAAGAGGAAATTAAATTTCTTGTCCTCAGCCTGGGGATTTGTGGGGACAGAGAGCGTCTTGCAGGAGAAACTTCAACAGAAAGTCTTTCAAAAGCAGAAGTTCTGTTCATATTTGCTTCCCTTTTACTCCAGAGGGAAAAAATATTTGGTGTTATGAAGCGGGAATAATGACTTCCTGAGGGCAGTGTTCAAAAATGTCTGGCGCTTACTTTGCATCAATAATCAGTTAAGTAAAAGCAGTCATTTCTAATTTAGATAGGAAGAATTGGAATTATGGATATCCACCACTAAATTGTTCCTAGTACAAATGTAGTAGTAGATATCTGTAAAGACATTTGTACTAGAAAAAATATTTTAGGAGAAATACTATTAAAGATATCTGAAATAGAAACAATAACATGTTAAAAAGGCCACTTAAAATGAGTAGAAATTTGTAGACTTCTGAAATGTAGTTCTTACAAGTACAAATTTAGTTCTAGAGTACTTAAATTTAATTTCTACTAGTATAAATGTAATTAGGAATATCTAAAATACAATTCTGACTAGGGCTATTGTAATTGTGACTAGGTGGAATGCTTTAGTGCTATCTATAATAGAAATGTGACTAGTCAGCCTAACTATTTTATGTTAAAACTGAGCCAGATTTTTCTTTTGAAAGTATCTAAAACTAAATTTTAGATAGGCATTATTAAAATTGAGATATCTGAAATTCTTTAATGTACAGGATTCAGACCCAGGATTCAACCACTACAGGTCAGTGACGTTTAAAGTATTTGTTTAAACAGCAGGGTTAAAACAGCGCTGGCTCTCAGTCATACAGTTCTTGATAATGGGCTGGAACGTCCTAGACGCAGAGGGACAGATTAGAGGCAGCAGTCAAAGGTTAGAACTGAGGAGTTGATGAAGTACTAACCTGGTGACGAGAGGAGCCAGAGCGCTGAGTGTCAGCCAGAGGCAGTCAGGAGGCTTCGTGGTCTGGGGTGTCTGCTTGTTTAAGGGACAGGCTGTGTGGACTTTCCAGGGGCTTTGGTCCAGAGGCAATACAGGTCCGGTAATGGGGTCCAATAACCCAGCAGAGGTACAGGGGTGTAATCCAGCAGGTTTCTCCATTTCCAGGTCCAATATCCGAGTAATCACAGAGAGTTAAGAGGACAGAAAGGCTCAAGATGAATACTACAAATGGACATAGTGTTCTCTCACCCTGACGCGGGTCACCGGGGCCCTGCTATGGAGCCAGCCTGGAGGTGGGGCACGCTGGCGAGCTCCTGGTGGCCGGGCTTTTACCCATGAAGCCAGGCCAGGCACAGCCCGAAGAGGAACCACGGGTCCCCCCTCCAATGGGCTCACCACTTGTAGGAGGGGCCAAAGGGGTCGGGTGGATTGTTTGGGGGGGAGACCCAGGACACCCTGGAGGGACTATGTTTCTCAGCTAGCCTGGGAGCGCCTTGGGATTCCCCCGGAGGAGTTTGCCAAAGTGGCTGGGGAGAGGGACGTCTGGGCCTCCCTACTGAAGCTGATGCCCCCGCGACCCGACCCCGGATAAGTCGGAAGAAGATGGATGGAGAGGCTCAAGTACTCACAGGCAGAAAGGGGTCAGAAGCAGGGGTGGTCAATCCGGAATCCAGAGGCTGACAGAGCAGGTCTCAGACAGGCAGACAAAACCAGAAAGGGATCAGGCAGGCTCAGAAACAGGGGAAAAGGACAGGTAGGCCAGCTGGCCGGCCTGCCGGCAATCAAACAATACATGCTTGAAGGTTCTCACCGGGCTGGTTTGAAACGATCTGGCACTGGAGACTGATCAGGACAAAGTTTATATGCAGGTGGCGACAGGTGAAACCAGTAGAGATGATTGCAGAGAGGGTGGAGACTGAACCAGAGAGTTAATTGGAGACAAAATCAGCTCCAGTCCCAGGATCATCACAAATTCTAATTAACTTGTCATAAAATAAGTAGTTGATATCTGTAATTATATTTGGACTAGCATAGATATATTTTAGATGTCAATAATTGGATTTCTGGAAATCTGTAATGTTGTATTCATTTTTGATACCCGAAATAGTAATTATGACTAGCAGTAACTCTGTTATGGAGATCTGAAATCAAAATTCATCCTCATCAGAATTCATTTTAGATAGGAAGAATGTTTATGTTGGATATCTGGAAGTAAAAGCCCAACACACATGAATGGGAAATGTGACATCATTTGTAAGAATTGCATTTCAGAAAGCTAAAATGTTTATTTTAGATAGGAACAATGTTATTTTAAATATTGGAAATGTTCATTTTGACTAGGAAGAAATGCATTTCAGACATCTGAAATATACAGTCAGTCAAGCTAATAAATGTCAAAATGGCCTGCCATACCTGCCTCATCTCATAACATCACTAGGTACAGGGTTTACTGAGAATGAAGGTATTTATTGAGAGTGAGAGAGAATCATCTGATGAGGCACACTGACGGCACGTACTTTAAAGGACCAGCAGGTGTCGCCCTGCATTAACAGGACCATCAATCACCCTATCCAGCAGGACAATTGATCACTTTGTTCTTTATAGTAAATAAATGGGACATTTATCAATTGTATGGTTGTGTGAAACTTTATTTTTGTGATGAAATACTTTTTCTGTCAATAATTTAAGCATTTACCTGGAAAAACAGCCAAGATAAACCAAGGCAGTTAGAGGTCAGGTGACAACAAGTCCCTGCGTTCTCATCCTCTGGCCTAAAAAAATGGAAACTGTTTGGACCTATGACATGAGATAGTATTCTAATGTGAATAAAAACTGAAACTAAATTATGTAAATTAATTGGACTTGGATTGGACTTAATTTGTTTTGGTTGGGACTGAAAAGTAATATGATTATCTGATAAATAACATGACATGACAGATTTCTACATAAATAATAATGAAATTCAGGGACAGCATTCTTTAGTTAGTTTTTATGTTGCCTGTGTTTTTTATGGTCATTTCTGCAGGGCGCAGTTTAGTATCTTTGTGGTTTAAAGACCATAACACGTCACAGTCTCACACTGTCAGGAAGAGGCGGGCTTTAGATAGTTTGAATGTAAAAATATCCAACTGCTCAAATCACTCAGAGCTGCAATGAAGGAAACATCTTTTCTCTGTCTGGTCTGTAAGTAGGAATATCTTTTTTAATTGTACGTAGTGAAGTAAAGACAGAAGGATAAGAGGATGGATACATTTACTGTGCAATTTAATTTAGTTAATCTGAACCTGGCCAGGCACAGACACATTTATACACAGTAAGTTAATATTTCTGTTTCCTTCACAGCAAAATTGAGAAGTCCTGAAAAAAAATAACAGAGGCTAAGATTAAAGTTAACTTGGATTTCTGCCAACATATATATTTAGCACATACCGGTATATAAGATAGATATATGAAGGTTTAGAGAGTCTACAAGGTTTCACAACGTGTGTGAGAGTGTGCGTGTGAATAGGTGAATGACTGAATGTAGTATAAAGCGCTCAAGTCAAGTCTCCTCACTTGAAAAAGCGCTATATAACTACAAGCCATTTACCATTTTAGCTTTTGTGTAATAATTAAGTAATAAACCTATGTTTACTGTAGATAGGTGTGGTTCTATCGTCATCGTGTTGTAATGTTGTTTTTTCCAATAAGATATAGGGGTATAAATGGATCTACACAGTATTTGTATTAGATTTCTGAATTGTGCTGAATCCAGACAGCCTTCAGCCTTAGGTCATTACATGACCGACACACTCATTGTCAAGTTTGAACATAAACCAACCAGCTCGATCAAACAAAACTAAATTTCTTTTACTCTACAGTTCTGATCTCACTGCGGGTCCCTGGAAACATCCAAGGTCAGTAAAGCTCTGGTACAACAGGAAATGAAAACACTATGAATGGTTGCTGAACAACATCTAATTTCTTGTGTAACAAAGAGAAACTTCTCTAAAATGCTTCATTTTCCTCCAGCAGCTGCTCTGACTGTGAGTCCCAGCAGATCTCAGTTCTTTGAAGGAGACTCTGTGTCTCTGAGCTGTGAGGAGAACAACAGCTCTGCTGGATGGACTGTATGGAGGAACACAACCAGAGAAACCAGGACTCAGTGTGGAGGTGGATGGGGGAAACTAGCTGGATCTACCTGTAACATCAGCTGGTTGTTCATATCAGACAGTGGAGTTTACTGGTGTGGGTCGTCCAGAGAGGGAGCAGCCAGCAGCAGCATCCAGCTCACTGTCACTGGTAAGATCAGACTGTGGAGTTAGTGTTGATGAAGCTGTGTGGAAATGGATGAAATGCTGTAGTT
>NW_015152717.1:52824-54330 GCF_000732505.1 Cyprinodon variegatus | reverse complement strand
AAAAAAACAAAAAAAAACAAAAAAAACATACCATCTATAGTTTTTAGTATTTCCTACTTACCCTGATTGGTCTTGATTATTGTCTTATCCAGAGGGGTTATGATGTCGTTGCTGACACCATAGAGCTGAAAGACACAGTTATATTTTCCCCAATCTTCAAGTGGAATTAATGAGACATCCAGTGCAGTCTCCATCTGGAATGTTTCATCATGGTTTGGGAGGATGTCTCCATGTTCTACACCTTCATGAATCTCCTCTTCACCCCTCCTCCAGAACATCACAGCGCTCTCTGGGTAGAAACCTGTAGCATGACAGCTCACTGGAGAGGAGGGAGTCTTCTGGAGGAGAGACACTGTAGGAAGAACTGTTGATGGAGATGATGAAACAAGAGAATTATGATAAATTAATGTAAACATAAGGGTTTAAGTTTCTGCATGTCAATTCATGCTTTATCCATTGGTTCAAAAAACTTTATTAACTACCAATTTTATCAATTTATTAGGGGTTTTGTTTATTTACACATTGTATACAACAGCCAAATTTGTATGATTGTTGTTTTCAATAAAAAAAAAATCATAGGTTTTACTTTGGTTATCATAAATAGAAAGAACACAATGACTTTACTAGACAGTTTTACTGTACAAGTATAATGCATCTATGCATATTAATCCTGCCATTACATGTGATAATTGCCTTGCCTAAAGACGCACAAAAGTTGTTGCAGAAGAAATTGTTCCATAACTGAGGATAAATGATAAAACTACCAAAGTGGTTTTGTTTCAATTAATGTGTAAATATCTGTTATTGTAATTTTTTAAAGAAGGGAAAATCAAAATTGTTTTATTTTCTTTTGTCTTTTAAAGGTCAACTGAAACCAAATTTCAAAATACTGAAGTATCTGGAGTTAGCTTTAGAACGATGCATAGCAGAGTAATTAAGTTTACAATTCAATTCAGTTTATTTATATAGCGGCAATTCACAACTCAAGTCATCTCAAGGCACTTTATAGTTCAACCAGATCATACAGTCAAATTGATTCAAAATTTTCTATCTAAGGAAAACCAGTTGGTTGCATTAACTCATTGACTCAAATGCAATCCCTCACACTATGCAGAAGAGCTGCACCATCCAAAGTGGGATGGATGCCGTCTCTCTGAATCAGGCCAGGCTTTTCCCAAAAGGATTGCCAATTATTAATGTAGCCCACGTTGTTTTCAGGACACCACCTAGACAACCAGCGGTTGAATGACGGCATGCAGCTAAACACGTCATCAGTAATCTGATCAATTTCTAAGGACTTATTAGTATTAATGGACAAAGAAGACAAATAAATGGACAGTAGTAGTGTATATGAAAGCTTTCTAGTAGTGTATATGAAAGCTTTCAAGTAGTATGTATGAAAGCTTTCTAGTAGTGTGGATGAAAGCTTTCTAGTAGTATGTATGAAAGCTTTCTAGTAGTATGTATGAAAGCTTTCTAGTAGTATGTATGAAAACCTTCTAGTAG
>NW_015152717.1:47568-49597 GCF_000732505.1 Cyprinodon variegatus | reverse complement strand
AGTAGTGTACATATAAGCTTTCTAGTAGTATGTATGAAAGCTTTCTAGTAGTGTATATGACAGCTTTATAGTAGTATGTATGAAAGTTTTCTAGTAGTGTATATGACAGCTTTCTAGTAGTATGTATGAAAGTTTTCTAGTAGTGTACATATAAGCTTTCTAGTAGTATGTATGAAAGCTTTCTAGTAGTGTGTATGAAAGCTTTCTAGTAGTATGTATGAAAGCTTTCTAGTAGTGGGTATGAAGGTTTTCTAGTAGTGTACATATAAGTTTTCTAGTATTGTGTATGAAAGTTTTCTAGTAGTATGTATGAAAGCTTTCTAGTAGTATGTATGAAAGCTTTCCAGTAGTATGCATGAAAACCTTCTAGTAGTATGTATGAAAGCTTTCTAGTGATATGTATGAAAACTTTCTAGTAGCGTGTATGAAAGCTTTCTAGTAGTGGGTATGAAAGTTTTCTAGTAGTGTACATATAAGCTTTCTAGTAGTGTGTATGAAAGTTTTCTACTAGTATGTATGAAAGCTTTCTAGTAGTATCTATGAAAACTTTCTAGTAGTGTATATGAAAGCTTTCTAGTAGTGAGTATGAAAGTTTTCTAGCAGTGTATATATATAAGCTTTCTAGTAGTGTATATGAAAGCTTTCTAGTAGTGTATATAAAAGCTTTCTAGTAGTGTATATAAAAGCTTTCTAGTAGTGTATATGAAAGCTTTCTAGTAGTGTGTATGAAAGCTTTCTAGTAGTGTATATGAAAGCTTTCTAGTAGTGTATATGAAACCTTTCTAGTAGTATATATGAAAGCTTTATAGTAGTATTTAGGAAAGCTTTCTAGACTCCCACATTCCTTATATGCCAGGACATTTAGACACAGACCACCTCAGGCAGTTGAACAAAAAAAAAATTATTCACATATACTCTGTGCAATACATGCAAAGGTACGCAACCTAATATATTTTGGTTTGTATAATGGAAAGCTTCAGTCGTTCACTACATTTGTGCTTCTTACACTGAAGGCTATAGTCCCAATTTGACCTGCCTCCTCCATGCATGTATGCCAAAGGCTGCCTGGATGTGGTATTGCAGTCCAGAATTCAAAGATAGAATATAAAAGCTTTAGTCATTAATACCAATTTTGTACAATGTTTATATTTATTAAAGGCAGTTTTACTAAAAGCAAAAATTATTAATTGCTGTTAAATTACATGGGCTATAAACCACTATAAAAGTAACTTTTCATCCTTTATAAAATATTTTCATAAGTTTTGTGATTATACGTCAACTTAAAATTTGTCTAATGGCACCTCTGTTGCTGCACAGGATGGTCTGTATCACTTTCTTGCTATGGTCTGTACCGCACTTGTGCTCATGCAAAAATGTTGATTTCCTTCAGGCAAAATACTAGAGTATTTGTATCCTACTGGGGGGAGCCAAAAGCGACCAAAACTGAAAAACTGAAATTTCTTTAGTACTGCATTTGACCTCCAAATGAATCCCCAGAAAACCTTTTCTGTTAAGAGGTAGGTGTTTGGTTTTCATTAGAAATTAACTAAAATATTAAGTTTTGCTTTCCAAAACATTATATCAATATAAACATTACAATTTACCTAGGTGTACTAAAGGTTTTTGTATTTCTCAAATAAAACATAAGCACATTATACCTGTTTTCTGAAGTGACGTGTTGGAAACCTTTAGGAGCTCACTCAGCTGTATCGGGCATTCTATGGTATAATAGTACCTAAAAAAATCTGTCCTTCCTTTGTCAAGGTCCCATTTGTGTTTTATTGAGGTAGCTCTGTCATTTTGAGAAATCCATGCCAAGCTATTCATGTCCAGTGTCACAAAGTCTTCTCCATCAAAGCCAAGCCGGAAGAATCTAGAAGACTGATTTTTATAGTAATCCACCTCACAGCCACCCAATGCCTGTAGGATGTGAACACCTGAAAGCAAAGGGCAGATAGACAAACAATATATCACCCATGTCCATATTTTATGAGATGAAATAATACATTTAAGAAATAACTTACATTGG
>NW_015152717.1:42155-45880 GCF_000732505.1 Cyprinodon variegatus | reverse complement strand
CGTAGCGTCGTGAGCGCGCATGTGCTAGACCTCCATTATTTGAATGTCAGCAGACAGCAAGAAGCCTCCCAGATCTCCAGATGCATTTGAGATATCAAAAAAGTACTCCAGAGTGTTGTTCAGCATGGGGGTGAGTAGAAAATGAAGGCTAATCATGTTTTGGGTGTACTATTCCTTTAATGTAGGATTTTTCTCCATCTGATCTGGCAATTGATATGAAAGAGTGAAATTTCAGTGACAATCAACTTCCTATCTAATACAGTCTTGGGCTCAGTTGGAACCTCCAGACAGGCTGTTTTCGCTTCACTGTCTCAGAAGGGATAAAGCCTTTCACCAGAGTTGGTATCATATCCACAATCAACAGTCTTTATGACCCTCTTGGTTTTGCAGCACCAGTCACTATCCAGGGAAAGGCAGTCTAAAGACAGCTCACAAATAGGGAGTGGAGATTGGGCCGCGCCTTTTCCAAAGGAAGAAGGATGAAGCCTGGACTGTGTGGAGCTTCTTTGACTAAAGACTTGCACCTTTAAACATCCATATTTTATACCAAAATATCAAATTCAGCAGCTAACAGGAAGGAACTATGTGTTTTCTGTGTGGTTATATTTGAATTTCACATATGATCAATGTAACAAACAGGTTGGGCTTGTCATGGGCAAAGCCAAGCTAGCCCATGACATGTCCAGAGCACACAATCCCCAGATTAGAGTTCTGTACTGCAGGGCTTGCTGTTGATCTAGCTGACCCAGTGTCCACAGAGTGGAATCTTTTAGTTTAATGCTGCATCTTACTATGCAGATTGTAAAGTTTTTTTGGGCTATGTTCATAACAAGACCAGACAGTTTTAAGTCTATGCCTGTAATTGAGTACTAGACACCAGAAGATTATCTAAAACAAAGCAACGGTACTTTATACCCACAGATCAGGACCTGGCAGATCATGGCACTGAATTTGTTTTTGCTAGCCAACTTACCCATGCTAAATGGTTGGTTGGACCTAAGTTTCAGTACTTACTCAAGCTAGTGTTCTCTAAGAGTGGTTGTGATCTGGTTGAGCCAGATATAGATACAGATGTGCCTCCCCTGGCATCTACCTTGAACACAACAACAATCTTTGACCATTTGGGTTGCTAAAGATTTGCTAGATTTTCTTCCAGGGAATCACTCATGACTCGCCTTGTCCACACAACACATCGTTTCCAGGCCAAGGCAGTGCGAAGAAACTCATGCAGAGACTGGCATGACTGCAAGTAAGCTGTCACTGCTCAAGTGCATGAAGGAACAGAAAAAAACAGTCTGAACACAAGCCTTATGAAGAACCTGGATCCCTTTGTTGCTGTAGAGGGTCTGTTTAAGGTTGAAGGTTGCCTTTAGCATCCCAACCTTCATCAATGTGAAAAAACTCTAGTGATTTTACCAGTACATCAACATTGTAACTTGATTATCTGACAAAACGCTGAGCAGGTGCATCACCAGGGCCGGCTCTTTACTGAAGGTGCCATTCGGTGAGCTGGTTTCTGAATAATTGATATCAAGAGGAGAATGAGCTGTGTCATCCATCGGTGTATGATATGCTGACAAATTAGAGCTCTCGTCAGTGTTCAGAAAAGAGCTGACCTTCAAGCAGCTCACCTGTCTATAGATCCTCCTTTCAAAGATATAGCACATGATGCCATTGGCCAGGATGGACTAATTTACTTGTTTGAGTTTGAGAGCAATTCACATTCAGGTAATTTAATGCCTTGAATTATTTATTAATACCTTCAGGTGCTGCAGATCGGGGACCATATAGGCACCATTGTCATTGCCGCTTCTAAGGAGAGAAAGTAATTTCCCTCTGGGATTATTAAAGTATTTCTGATTCTGATTCTGATGAACATACCTTCAAACATTGATAGACCACAGTAAAAATTTCCCTGTCAGATCAAGGCTGCAAGAGGACTCAATCCTCCTCATGCCTTTCATTCTGGCAGAATATGGAATAGGATGCTTGGTGTAGTACAAAAGATCCTTGACTCTGCAGCAATCGTCAGCGCTAGACCTCTGGTTCCTGTGACAACTGACCATGATGATTCAGTCATCCTGAAACTTGCTGCCTTACTCACTCAGAAAGTAAACACTGTTCCAGTACATGTGAGCAGAATTTATGTAATATTGATTATGATATTGATTAGTTAATAATTCATGTTATTATGTTTCAAGATATTGTGAAGGATAACAAACATACTTCCTTTTTGTGTTGTGAGGAAAATCTAACTCATTTAAAACATTTACACAATTATTTTTTTCATTTGAGAAATTTTTTTATTGATAAAGCCTCTGTTGATCACTCTGCCCTGTTCTAACCAAGACAAGGTTTTGCCAACTACTTTTCTCAAATAAAATACATAAAAAGAGAAATTACTTAATAATGTGGATGAATGGACTAAAAATATATATATTTTTCTCCAAAAGTTTAACACATAATTATATATTCTAAAACATATTCAGATTAGTTTTTGTCCAAAGTTTCCTACATAAAAACAATTGTTGTCTTATGTGTTTCTGTAGCATATTTAACTAATTCAGCGGATAATGCTAAGTCTTCAGAAGAAAAAAATCAATGTAGAAGAAAAGAAATAGTCACACTTTACCTTCATGTAGATTGAGGTCATGCAAAATTTCATTGAGGGCATTTTTGCCTATTGGTTGAGCTTGTGCAAAACATCTCTCTTGGAAGATCTTAAAGTTATCTTGATTTTGAAGCCATTCTTTAAACCAGTCGCTTTTTCCTTCAACAATCCTTTTACTGGTGTTGCAGTAAACAAACTGAGTGTCATCAATACTTCCTGAGGCCACATACTCTGGAAAGTTTGGGACTCCAATGGAACAAGTAAAGAAATTCTTTAGGGAGTGTCTTGCTGTTGGAAAAATAACAGAAAAATATATTTTATTATCAATATTCCTCTGCCCACTTACTGAGAAGAAACAACATAATCTGAGCTGGGATCCTCTCATATATGATTACTACCGGTACTTTTTTTCTAGATAACTGCAGTTTTTCATTAAAAACTTTATTAAGGAAAATCAATGAACAAACAGATTAAATCTAAGGCATCACAACCAACTTAAAAAACACATACAGGTGGCAAAAAGCTGCATCAATCAAACGTTTAAGTTTCTTTTTAAAGGGTTAGATAACAAAAATCTGTTTCCTTTTTGTACCCTCATGGAATCCAACATATACTGAACTGTGAAGCCCTACATATTCTAACAGCTTTCTATCAGAACCCAAATGTATTCCTTTAGCAATCTGTGCAACAGAACTGCTGTGGCTCAGCAATGAAAATAATATAGACGAAACACAGATTGATTGAAAAGAATTATTAAAACTGTATGTTAAATATATGCCAACCAACGGCTCTTAGACAAGGCAATACTAAAAAAATTCTTTTGTTGAATGGTGATTAAAATCCATCAAAATGACACCATTATTATTAATTAAGTAAAAGTAATTTGAATTTACAATTTAGCTTAAAAAGCTCTGTAACTCCCCCAAGTCATCAAATTAAAGTATTTATTTGATAACAGAATGGTCAGGAACAACCCACTCAAGGTAGTTAAGAAAAAACAGGTTCCACTGTTTTTTTGCTATCTTTACAATGAGGATTGATATCAGGGTTCCTGTGCGTGTGTGAGTGTGTGTGTGTGGAACTTGGTACCTGTATATATATATATATATATATA
>NW_015152717.1:35705-42086 GCF_000732505.1 Cyprinodon variegatus | reverse complement strand
TGAAAATTCACACACACAAAGCAGAAAAAGAATGAATACCGAACTTTTCAAAACTGTTACTCATTATTTCATTTTTTTCATGTTTTTTATCGTAAAGTGAACAAAGACTACAATCATGTGAGTCCAGAGTGGAATAAATAAATAAAGGTGACAACCACCAGGAGCATAAACAAATAAAAGCAAATGTAATGATAGAAACCTTAGCCAGTTAGATAACATGCTGCTTTCATTTTGTACATCTCCGATGTTGCTGTTATTTTCAAATATACAATACTGTAAAAATATCCATAGCTGGTTATTTATTTTCCAGGTGCACAGTTTTATATTGTTAAAACACTTTACAGTATTGTATTTTTCATATTTTAACTCTTCCCTATTATGTTATTCTTGGGGAAAGCTTTAAAGAGGACTTTTCCAAGGAGGACAGGATCGCCCGGGCTGTGGCCCCTGGTTCAAGAAGCCAGGAGCCCTGACAAACCCGCATACGTGAAAGAAGCGTTCCCCCTGATCGATAAACGAAGAGTGGACACTGACTAAGTACATGGCCGCGTTTATTTTTTTAAATTTATTTTTTATTTTTTTTACTGCCACTGGTAAGGCAAACTCTGTATTTGTTAAAAGGGCTATAGCACTTTTTTTTAAAAATATTAATTGTTATTGGCTGTTATCTCATTCCTGCTCATCGTTCCTGAGCTTAGTTTTTGCACAACTACTGTGTTTATTTCATGTTGTCTTTACTTTCACTTAATGCTAGGGGTTTAAAAAATAATGTCAAATGTACAGCTACTTATCTTTATTGCAAAGAGCAAAAGGCAAATTGTTTTTTCTGCAGGAAACTCATTCACCCAATGAGGAGGCTAAATTATGGAAACTTCAATGGGGTGACCAAATTTATTTCAGTCATGGTACTTTGCATCCTGCTGGGTTTATAATTATGTTTCATAAATTCCCAGGTTCTTTGTTGGAGCATATCATTGATAGAAATGGCCACTGGGTAACTGTGATAGTGGAGATTGATGGAAATAAGATAATTCTGGTGTGTGTATATGGATATAATAATAAAGCAATGAATAGTAAATTTTTTGCAGAAATTGGAGAGATGATAAAACATTGGAAAACAAAATATTCCACTGATAAAGTTGTTTTAGGTGGAGATTTTAATGTAACTCCAGATGCATCAATTGATGGTCTCCCCTCCCAGGGGCAGCACCATATGTACGACGATATTTTTTAAAACTTAACCTCTAATACAAATTTGACAGACTGCTGGAGGATTAGAAATCCAAATACTAAACAATACTCCTGGTTCAATCCTTCTGGAAATGGCCAGAGCTCTAGGCTAGATTACTGGTTAATTCCTTATAAGATGTTAGATAATATTTTGAGCTGTCAAATCTCAGCAGCTCCGCTAACAGATCATTGTTCAGTCACCTTGCTTCTCTCTTTAAATAAATCTAAACCACCTTCAAATCTAGCTTGGAAGTTTAATAGTAATCTACTGAATAATAAAACCTTCTGTTCAGAAGTCCTGAACCTTATTGAGAAATCTTAGTAATGGATATGTCATCCTTAAATAAGTGGAGTGGTTCAAATGTAATGCTAGTACTACAGCAATAAAGACAGGTAAACTTGCTTCAAAACTGAGGAGACAGAAATAATCCCAATTTATTGATAATATTAACTCTTTATGTTCAAAATAATTGTTTATCCTCTGAGGAGCTGAGTCAACTTGATGTTTTCAAATCTCAACTAGATGATGTTTTAATTTTTCCCTCGCTCCAGGGCTCAGTGGATTGAAGACGGTGAAAAGAACTCTTTATATTTTTTCAATCTTGAGAAGCAGAGACAGTCCAAAAAGAAGATTCGGAAACTAATTATTAATGGTAGTGTTACTGAAGATATGGATTTAATACATACAACGATTAAACATTTTAATAGCAATCTTTATTGTTCCAAGTATTCAGAATCCAATTGGCAGTCTTTTTTCGATGAAATTCAGGAATCTGTTAAAATAATGTATCAGAATTTAAAAATCTTATGCAAGATGACTTAAGAATCGAAGAGCTTGACGTAGCAATAAAACAAATGGCAAAAGGGAAATCTCCAGGCCTTGATGGGTTAACCACTGAATTTTATACTTTCTTTTGGAAAGATTTACAAAGGCTATTATTTGAGGAATGCATTTCAAACAATAATCTCTCTCCCACTATGAAACGAGGTTTCGTAATTCTGATCCCCAAAGCCAACAAAAATCCTTTATCACTAGACAATGGGAGACCCATCACTCTTTTATGTACAGATTACAAAATTTAAGCTCTAGTTTATGCCACTCGCTTAAATAGTCGATTATTAATGAATGCCAGACAGCTTTTTTAAAGGGAAGAAATATCCATCATTATAAGACTGAGTTTTGATGTGATTGATTATCTGTTGGGATCCTGAGGCTTGCCCACCAGAGGGCGCTGAGGATCCCTTCCTAGGGGTTTGTGTTACTGCTGGGATCTGGGGTTCTGTCTATCTTTTCTCCACCAGAGGGCGTATTGGATCTCTTGAAGCTGGAGCTGACTTCACCAGCTGTTCCTTATCTGCTCATCAGGAGACCAGTATTTAAGTGGGCTGAGGACCACACTCCAGTTCCAGAGTGTTAGTCAGTTATGGTACAGCGAACCCTGAGCCAAACTGCCTGTCTTGTCTCCTGACTTCTTGACCTGAACCTGATCCTGATATTTCTTCTCTGCTTTCCAGGTTGAACCTGTCTGTAACCAGAAACCCCAAAGAGTTCCTCTGTTGGAAATCTTTCTGTCTGATCTCAGAAGAACCCTGGAGAACCAAACCTGCCAAAGATCTGTCAACCTGCTCCCAGAAAAATCTGGAAGGGAAAACTCAAACCTGGTAATCTGCAAGCCCTTAACCAAGCTCAGCCTTCAGCCTGCCAACAGCCACAGAACCCTCCTTTTTCCCCCCTCTGCCGCTCTGCTCTATCTCCAGAACTGTAAACCCAGTCGTGACCAGCCTTGGACCTGATAACCCCCCTGTCCTGTTATTATGTTCATTAAATAATTAAACCTTTGAACTTGTCCCCAGTCTCTGTGTGTGTGTTCTGCATTTGGGCTAGGAACCAAAACCCAAACGTGACATTATCGTAATTTTATTGATCTTGACAGTTTTATGCCTGGCTTTCTCTAAGGCCTTTTAATATAATTAAATTATTCTACAATGATATAAGTAGTTCAGTTTCCTTGGGAAGGAGTATGGTACCAAGTTCCTCTATTTCACCTAAATTATTTATACTAACAACTCAAACGCTTACATTACTAATTATGAAAAATTCAAATTTACATGGTCTTAAAATTTTTGATAGGGAATTCAAAATAAGTCAATTTGCTGATGACACTACAATCTTTCTAAGTGATAAAACTATGGTAGACATTGCGGTTAAATCCATTTTAAAGTTTTCCAGAGCGTCTGGTCTGTCTCTCAATATTAACAAATGTGAACTTCTGCCGATCCATTCCAGCTTTGAGGCGTCTGTTGCCTCTTATTACAGTCAAGTCCAAAGGTAAATACCTGGGAATATTGAGTTTGAAAAATGTTATTAGAAGAGAGGAAGAAAATATTGGTAGTTGTTTGATTGGCATGAAGTCATTGGTTAACTAGAGATCTGACTATTTTTGGACGAGTACTTTTGTCCAAAGCTGAAGGAGTTTCTAAATTAATTTATCCATGCCATTTTGCTTTTATTTCTGACAAAAATATTAGGAAAGCCAATTCAATAATCTTTCAATTTATCTGAAGGAATAAAACTCACGATCTATGTCAATCACATCTTGTTAAAGATTATGATAAGGGTGGTATTAGAGCCTTAGATTTTGAGGCTCTGGTTGGTTCATTTAGGATAAATTGGCTAAAGACCTTTTATGCCTCCTTCCAATTCAGTGTGGTTTCATATCCCCAAATCTATATTTAAGACACTTGGTGGCTTGGATTTCTTGTTTAAATGTGATTTTGATTTAGGAAGATTAACATTTACTGTCTAATTTACATAAACAAGTTTTACAATTTTGGAAGATGATATTTACTCATAACTTCAACTCTCATCGATCCATAGTGTGGAATAACAGAGCAATGTTAGTAAATAGAAAATCTATTTTTAAAACTGACTGGTATGAAAGAGGTATTTTATTTGACTTTAATGTACAGTCACTGTTTTTTCCTAAATCATAGAGAGTTTACCAACACATTTAATCTTTGCTGTACTTGTAATGAATACTTAAAAGTATGCAAAGCTATTCCTGAAGCTCTGATCCATCTCATCCAAAACACCTTAAAATATTCAAAGGTTACACCATCTTTACCCAAATTGAAAATTGGAGAATATTTTGACTGATAAAAAAATGTAATAATGCTATACTTGTGACTGCATTCAAATCTAAATTATTTAATGATTACTACAATAGTTTTTTGACAACAACTACTTTGCCCTTCTTTGAGAAGTCGTTCTCTAGGTATGTTAAATGGCCGGTTTCACCAAAGGTTAAAGAGACTCACCTTAAAATCTCGCACAATATTTAGCCAATTGCAGATTTTTTGCACAAAAGATTTAAATTTGATTTAACATACTGTGCCTTTTGTGAATGTCCGGATGAATCCCTTAATCCTCTTTTTTTCCCCTGTCCCTTTTCTTTTAAACTATGGAGAGACATCAAAATTTGTTGTCCTGTAAAATTGAGGACATCAAAAAATAACAATCAGTCACATGTTGTATTCTAAACGAAGAATGGGAGGCAGATATTTTAGTTATCAGGCTCCTCTCCTGTGGAACCAACTACCAGTTTTAGTCCGTGAGGCAGACACCCTGTCTACTTTTAAGGCTAGGCCTAAAACTTTCTTTTTTGACAAAAGTTATAGTTGGAGGAGCTCAGGTTATCTCTATAGTTATGCTGCTATAGGCTTAGACTTCTGGAGGACATAGGGACCCCTATTTCATCATTCTGATTCATTCTATCTCTATTCTCCCACTCTGCAGAATCTGTTAGTTCAATCTCTAAAGTTATGCTCTCTCTGCTTTTTCTCATAGTAGCTTTGCCTCGTCTCTTCCTGTTTGGCTGTGACGCCATCCTGGGGAGAAATATCAGCATTGCTGCTGCCATCAACACTGTTTTTTTATAGATGCTGCCATGCTGGAGATCGGCCTGTTTTCCAGTGTAGTCCCGTTTCTTTGACTGTGACTGGCTGGAGCTCACTTCATCCTCTAACATGGGAGCTGGCTTGGTAAACGTGTGTTTACTGGATGGGGCCGCCTTTTACAGCTGCTTTTTGTATCTCTGCTTCTGTTTCCTTGAACCCCAGTCAGCCTCGACAGATGGCCACTCACACTGAGCCTGGCTCTGCTGGAGGTTACTTCTTGTTAAAAGGGAGCTTTTTTTCCTCTCCACAGTCACTACAAACATGCTTAGTGTGAGGGATTGCATTTGAGTCAATGAGTCGATGCAATCAACTGGTTTTCCATAGATAGAAAACTTTTAATCAATTTGACTGTATGATCTGGTGAACTGTAAAGTGCCCTGAGATGACATGGGTTGTGAATTGATGCTGTAGAAATAAACTGAGTTGAATTATGTTGATGATCTTGACAGATACATTTCAGACATGGTTAATATTGTTTTTTTTGCTTGTCAAATATATATATTGCTGTAAATGGAGAGGTTCTACTCCTTGTTTTGAAATTTTTCTTAATCAATTTATATTGTATTGCACCTCATTAAAACATGTGAAATCTGCTTCTGCCAAAAAAAGTAACTGCCAGTATTTCTACTTTTATTTTGTTTTAAATCTTGCTCTATATTTATTCATTGGCCTTATTATTTATGTATGTGTTCTTGTTTTTAGCACCATGTTTCTGTCTATTTTATTGTCTACCCATGTTGTAATGTTTGTACCTTAACAAGTCTTTGTACACTATTGGTTTGTTATACAAATAATAAAAAATAAATAAATAAAAAAAAGCCCATAAATCCAATCAGAGCCTTAGTCCCCGGGTGTTGCTCTCATATGCATAAGAGCAGACTTGGCCGTTCTCCAGGGCTGTGTTCGAATTCATGGGCTACATCCTCCAAGGACGCGGTCTATCTACACTGGATCCTTCGAAGTCCATAAAAAGAAGGAGACCGGAAGAGTTTTGGTTGTAAATAGGGGGTTTTCAGTGACGTCACTGGCCAGCTTCTGGTCCGCCATCTTGGGTGGCATATTATCGTATATCATATATATCATGTCGCGAATGGATAAGTACGCCAGCACGCTAGAGCCACCAGATCATGGAACATATCTGAGGAAATGTTCCGTGATCGGCCATATGGACCCCTATGCCCTCCACAGTGCCTT
>NW_015152717.1:33055-34843 GCF_000732505.1 Cyprinodon variegatus | reverse complement strand
TATTAATATATCCTTACATGTTTTAAATGCTTGACAGTTAATTACCTGTGACAAAGTGAGCACTGCAGACTCTGGCGTATTCCAGCTTAACACCGTCCAAATAGGACCTGGATATCCGTGTCAGCCATAGGTGACGGCGTTTTTCAGATAGCTGTTATGTTTTTTCACATTGATTCACGATTACGGCTGGTATGCGATAGAAAGAGCGTTGATCTCCACCTCCACGGGCCGTGCAACCAACAATTACACACGATTTCACCATTTTTCACTGTCAATACTGCCTAAGGCTGCCACCCATTATGGCGGACGCGCTGAGTAGTCACGTGAGCGTGACGTCACCTGAAAACCCCCTATTCAAACAGGTCTACCCTTCCAGAGCGTAGGCTCTGTTGCTTAGCAACCGTGATAGTTGACACACAAAGCAGGAAAAGAATGAATACCGAAGTTTTCTAAACTGTTTATTTTTTTATTGTAAAGTGAACAAAGACTACACTCACGAGAATCCAGAGTGGAATAAAGGTTCCAACCACTGGGAGCAGGAAAAAATAAAATCAAATGCAATGATATAAACCTTAGTCAGTTAAATAACATGCTGCTGTCATTTTGCACATCTCTGATGTTGCTGCTATTCTCAAATATGCAGTACTGTAAACATTTGCTTAGCTGGATATTGGTTATTTATTCTACAGGTGCACAGTTTGATATTGTTAAAACCCTTTACAGTATTTTATTGTTTATATTTTAACTCTTCCCTATTATATTATTCTTATACATTTTTCTAAGGTCCACATTTATGTGAAATTTATGTGAATTTATGCATCCTGTGAAATGGCAGAGGTTGAATCCTTGAGTAAAAGATGAAAATAGGACTAATTTTACAGCAGAATATACTAAAGTATATCGACGTCTAGTGAAGGTGAGGAACAGTGGCGGATCGAGACCAAATGTACCAAGGGTTCCAGGAGGGGGGCAGCATGTTTTAATGGGGGCACAGAAAAGCAGGAAATAAATAATCAGGGCAAGGGATTCAAATATATTAAGAGAGTTGCATGAAGTGAAATTTCTTTCCAATTAAGTTCAATAAGAATTCTATTTCTTATGAGGTCAATATACATTCATAATTTAGGAATTGTACATATTTTTGACTTGTTTTTTATTTCTTGAATTAGAACTCAAGGAAAACTGTTAAATTAATCTTCAAAAATTAGAGGACTGTTTTTATTAGTTGTGAAAAAGAAATAGCAGATGAAACTGGGATCCTATCTGAGTACCACTGAAGCTATCACCTTATTGTTTTTGAATAATTAGTAAAACATAATTTGTAAAGAAAAAGCATGAAGTAATTCCAAAGGACCTATCAGTAACCAATGTCTGTTCCAGCACATATCATCTTTAAAATTTCTGGCCCGCTTTGGCCCCTGTCTAGAACCGGCCATGGTGAGGAGCGATGACATCATGGCGAGGTGCACTGTATGCTGAAGTCCCATGAAAAACAGAAAGCACTACTGATGTTCAAGGCTGCAAGATTGAAAGTATTGAAAATTAAAAAGAAAATACCAATACTGTTCTGTTTTGTAGGGGGGTAAGCTAGGGTGACCATATTGTAAGGCAATTTAGGCTGTTATGATTATAAAATACTGTTATTCTGTTTCGTTTTGATTTCTCCGAGCCTAGTGTTAAGTCAGTAAATGCAACACGGTCGTCTAGTTAACCTTATCATCGCGAGAGCTTTCGTTGTTATGATTCTGGTTGTAAGGCACTCAAGGCTCACTGTACGGACACTGCTAA
>NW_015152717.1:25643-29522 GCF_000732505.1 Cyprinodon variegatus | reverse complement strand
CCGCTGAAGGGAGGACCTGTTTGAATTTACAGACAGAACTCTTCCGGCCTCCTTATTGTCAAGGACTTCACAGGATCCAGTCTAGGTAGACCGCGTCCTTGGAGGATGCAGCCCAGGATTTCGAACAGAGCCTCTGATTAAGAACAGGGCTGCCCGCACTGACTCGGCTCAGAGATTACGTCACACGGAGCGTCGTGCGCAGTGAAATCAAGACATTTCCTCACTTTCTAAAAAAAACCCGGGACGCCCGGGACAGGACGTGAAATACGGATATGTCCCGGGAAATACGGACGTTTGGTCACCCTAGGTAAGCATGTCCCTGAAATAAGTTTTCGGAACTTTGGATGTCTGAATAACAGGAGGTGAACTGCAGCTCTAGACGAGCTAGGCATGTGGCTACGTCACGAGTACACTTCTGTTCCAATTAACCCAGATATATGCTGCATGCTCCAGTTTTCACCAAGTCTACACTTTCCTGTGTTCTTCTCAAGAAATTATTTGGCGAGGACACAAGTCTGTACTCGCATTCTAGTCAATTGAGAAACGTCCATTGTCATCTCATAATTGTCCTATGATGGGTGGTTTTTATGGAAGCAAATCGTTACCATTTTTAAAATGTAAAAACATTTTCAGATATGCTTTTTCATTTTCAGAATGTGGCTGCATTATTTGGCTCATTAATGAAATTAGTAATCAATCATCATATTTTAATTATCTTCTTCAAGACTGCTCATCCTTTTACTTAATTAAAATGAAGAAGAAATGGAGAAAACACAGCGGACATTGCTTTTTTGTTTTCACAGTCTGCCTGCAAAGTACTGTCCACAACTCGAAAACGAAAAAGCATTCTGAGCTGCAGGCACAGCAGAGTGGCGTTGGCAGCCACTCTTCCTCAGGTCCTTATTGACCGGGCTACCCATCTTGTTCAGTAGGGGGCACGTCTGCATTGCATTACATTGTAAGCGTGCCGGTGGGACACTGGTTGAATTGCTGAGTCTGACTATCGGGACATACTGAACGAGCACAATGACCAAAACAGTGGCAGAGCTACTAAGGGAGGCCGCTGCTGCTTCAGAGCAAGTTCCTGCATCTAGCAGACCTGTGGCAATGCTGACTGCTCCTGAGCGCCTGTGTCGTGCCAAGGTAGTTATCCCTGCGAAAATTTGTCTCCCCTCGTCGGGAGCGCGCACGGAGTAGGAAGAACAAACCGAGTTAACTCCAGTCTGTGTTCTAACATCAGTCGTTTTATTTCATTCCATATTGCTAGACATTTCTGGAAATGCTTATTCATTTTCAAATTTTACATTTCAAATTGAATTTTGGTAAGTATTTGCTGGGGTACATTTTGATAAATAAATCTCAAATGTCTTTTTCTTTTTCATTTTAATTGAGTAAAAAGATGAGCAGTCTTGAAGAAGAAAATGAAAATGCAAACAGGATTATTGATTACTAATTTCAATTATGAGCCAAATCATGCAGCCACATTCTTAAAATGAAAAAGCATTTCTGGAAATGCTTTTTCATTTTCAAATTTTACATTTCAAATTACATTTTTGTATGTATTTGCTGGGGTGCATTTTGAAAAATAAATCTCAAATGTCTTTTTCTTTATAATTTTAATTAAGTAAAAGGATGAGCGATGTTAAAGAAGAAAATAAAAATGCAAACAGGATGATTGATTACTAATTTCATTTATGAGTCAAACAATGCAGCCACATTCTTAAAATGAAAAAGCATATCTGAAAATGCTTTTACATTTTAAATATGGTAACGATTTGCTTCCATATATTTTTGGCGCCCCCTACAGGTTGCCTATTAACGCTAAGGGAAGCCAAAAATTCAAGTACAACACAGCCTGTTCAACCATCTGAGCCATCAAATCTGGTTTTCTTCTGAGTAATATTGGCTCTTGTGTTTAAAGGCTAACTTAGAATTTTGTTACAGTACACAGAGTGACTACTGTGTTGTTGACTACCCATTTCAAGTAATTATGTTGCATTAAATGTCAGTAATTTGTGTTATCAGTTATGTTTTGCAGTCTGTCAGTTTGTTTGTTAGCTGTTACTTTGACAACATGACGTAGCTAGCTTTATTTTCTGTAAAACACCAGAAGGTGCTGCTGAGTACCGGTAGTTTAATAATTAATTTTGACTGCTCTCTATATTTATTATAGATTTTTCTAATTTATTTCTTCTGACCAAATTGTATTGAATTAATTTTCAAAAAGGTGTACAATAGAGTCAAATTCAATATTATAAATTTCTGTTTCATAAGATCAAACATGTCTCCCCAGGCAGCTAAAGTGTTCTTGTACAATATGGTTCTGTCCCACATCACATACTGTCTTACAATCTGTTCACAGGCAGATAAAACGACACTTAAACCTCAAGAATCTCTTTACAAACAAAAAATACAAATTTTGGATTAAAAAAAAAAAAAAAACATCAAAATATCACCATTGTACCATTTTACTAAATCATAAGCTTTTAAGATGGGAAAATGTCATCAAGTATGCAAACCTTTGTCTATTTTACAAAATAATCCATGGTCTGTCATCTCCTCCACTGAGTCAGTTTGTAAAGATCAGGAACACACTGACAGTAACACGAGGGTCGGCTAGAGGAGAATGTGTTGTTCCTCTGCGTAAACGTGCTTTTAGTCAAAGAACCTTTGCAGTCACAGCATCTCAGGAATGTAACTCTGTCCCTCAGAACATCCGAGAACTTACAACATTCACTCTTTTCAAAAAGCATCTCAAAAACTGGCTCATAACACATCAGACATGTCAGCATTAGTCCAATGTCCATCATTAACAAAAAATGAAAATGACTATCCTTAAGGAAGTTATAGTACATTCATTTTAGGTTAGGGCTGAGTTGAAAAAGATTGTGGGCTATTTCCACAAAGAGACCATTTAAAACACCACAACCTCCCTAACATACATTGAAATGTTTTTTTTTTTCAACAGATAGCACACCCGGCAGCTGTCTGTGTTGCCTGTTGGCAAAGTCAGCCCTGAATACATTTGTACACTGCTATCTCAGCTGTGTTTACAGCATCACAGTATTAAATTACATGTCATAAAACACCTTCCATATAAAAAGTCCTGCAATCACATATAATACAAGCAAAATAAAATATTTCCTCTGTAACAGATTCCATGACCCAGCCTCATGTCGGTGCCTTTCAACCTTGTGTTTTTAACTAAGTCATAGTCAAGCAATTGTTTACTTTAAATAAACCACAGTTATTGCTGAAACACCTTTTAACATTAATCACTTGGTATTAAATGACTGATCCAGCTAATATTAGAACAAGCTGTGTTCCTGCACTCTCTTACCATATCCTTTTTTTTCTTCCCTTCATTCTCTCCATCCTCAAAAATGAAAGTCATTGAGATTGTGTTAAAGAGGTTTCCCCAGGAGAGTCTGGGAAACGGGAGGAAGTGTGAAATATCAAGGTTTGGATATCCGTGCACACTTATTTGAACAGAATTTAGATTCTTCTATTGTTGAAAATTATATATTATAAAGAATAATGTAGGGAAATTTTTTAGTCATGTTTGAATAAATCTGCAATGTGAAGCAACCCTAACTTGTACTGTTATTGCAGCAACTTCAGGAAACAAAATAAAAGCTTCTGAGAGACTGAGGTCGGGCCGTTCCCTGTCTGACGCGCTCATTCAAACAAGGAATCCGCTGAGATCAATATGGTGCTGATATTAACTTTATTCACATAAAAGGTATAAACAACGTAGGATAGTGTTTCCAAAATATAACTTGTCAAACGTACCGTATTTTCACGACCATAAGGCGCACCGTACTAAAAGGCGCAGTCTCAGTTATGTGTCCCATTTCTGTATTTAACACACACATAAGG
>NW_015152717.1:17849-24125 GCF_000732505.1 Cyprinodon variegatus | reverse complement strand
TAGCAGAATTCTCACATCAGCTGTGAGATGGGCAGGCATGGAGTCAGATTAACAGCGATGGTGATGAGTGGAAAAAAAAACACCCGTCTCCTTACATTCAGCCACTCTTTCATCATCTCCTCAATGAGGTGGTCTCAAAAGTCGCAGTTACAACACACATAAGGCGCACCGCACCAAAGGGCGCACCGCACATTTTGAGGGAAAAAAAAGACGTTTAAGTGCGCCTTATAGTCGTGAAAATACGGTAGATTATAGTGATTTGTATTGCAGTAAACAAAAAACATACAGCGGCCCACTCACCCACACTCTACCAGTGACACTCCCATAGATGAGTAATATGCCCAATTACAAAAAAACTCGCACATCTAGTTGATCCATTCTTCTACAAACAACCAACCAAACAAACAAATGAAAACAAAACCATAGCAGCTGTTAACCCAGACAAACAAACATCAAAACATCTTTTCATGTATGGCTCCTACAACTGTATTATAAGTATTTTTAAAAACTTACTGAATTAAAAGCCTTAACAAAACAATGTGATGCAGTAGACTTAACCTGTAAGTTTACAGTTAAATAGTTTTTAATAAAAGTAGGTAATAATCTGAAGTCTGAGGCATGAACCTCCAGGGCTGAATTTCTTTTTCTTTTTATTCCTAGTCTAGATATGCATCCCATGTGGCTCATGTAGTGCTGTATACCAACTTATTGCACCAATGATAACAGAACACTATCCGACAGACTAAAATATTTTAAAAAATATTAAATATTTGGTTATAATTATTGTTACCGTGCAAATAAGAACTCTTAGCCAACATAAATTATTCCACAACAGAAATCGTGGCAGCATTTCTTCCCCCATTCTTGAACTAACAGTTACTTTAATGGAGCAGTTCTGATAAATACTGAACACAGCCAATGGAGATGAAGAAAAAGCATTACTCTTCAATCTGAATGGCTAACTGATGACAATTAATGTGACATTATTGCCAAAATTATTAGAAAAATTACAATGGATAATCTAACATTTCACTTTCTGCAGTACCCTAGTCTTATAATAAAAGTATTATGATTACCGGTATATAACCAGCATAGCAAAATAACCCATATATATATATATATTTGTATATATAAATAGATTTTACCTGCATGAGCCACACAGAAGACCAAGAGTAGTAATATGAGATTCCTCATTATGTTTGGTAGGATTAGAACTGAGTGTAGCCTGTACAAGTCTGTTGAAAATGCAAGTATTTCCTGTTCTTATCATTCAAGCATTTTAAAGGTGTGGCTTTCAGTTGAATTTCAGAACACCCAAATAGTTTCAGTACTGAAGGTTCCGTCACAGCATGTTGTCTAGTTTGTGAGAAGAGTTAAAACTATAATAGTTTCCTTTTGAGTAAACAGATCAATCAGTTATTTTATGTAATTGTACCTCTTTAATTGTGAATATCGATTAGAATAATATTTTTAAATTGAAATTAATATAATATCACTCTAATTAAAGGCAAAGCCTGAAATGGTTATTAATTATAGAGAGACACTTTACAAGCTACCATTATAAAAAATAGAAGAGCAGAAAAAAATCAGTAAATTGATGACTTTGAGGTCATCATTGGGTCATCATTGTGGGGATTTTAACATTCATGCTGACATTTAAGGTGATAGCTTAAGTGCAGCCTTTAATACTATAAGATGCTTTTGGCTTTGTTCAAAATGTGAATAATCCCACACATTCTCATACTTTGGACCTTGTGCTGACATATGGCATTGAATGTGAAGAAATAACAGTGTTTCCTCATAACCCAGGCCTCTCTGACCACTTTTTAATAACCTTCAAGATTACTAACAGAGTTCTCCTCCGCCCAAAAGAAGGTTTCACTTTGGCAGATGCGATAACAGATTATGCAGGCATACATTTTAAAGAATCTATCTCCCTTTCTTTGTCCTCTGTGTTGCTGCGCAGTGCTGCAGAGGGCAACAGTTTAGTTTATTACCCTTCACAGGTTCATGATTTTGTTAAGGGAGTTGCTATTTCTCTCTGTACTGCCTTGGACAATCAATCCACTTCGAAAAAGAAAAACTTTAAAAAAAAGAGAAAGCAGGCTCCCTGGTTTAATGCAGAGCTGCATATTCTGAAGCAAAATGCTAGGAATTTGGAGAGAAAATGGCACTCTACATGCCTAAGGGAATCCTACATAGTCTGTAAAAATAGTTTACTACTGTATAGGAGGACCCTTCATAAAGCAAGAGCAGCATATGTCTCCTCATAAATAAGATAGAATCTATTAAAAATAAGATCATTAGCACTCCTCCAACTATCACTGGTTTATCTCTGGAAGGTGAGGCAGCATCTGAGGTAGCAAGCTAAATCCCAGGTTTAGAGTGCTTTGATCCAGTTAAACTTTCAGTGTTAGCAAAAGTATTGCCTTCATTTAAAGCTCCAACTTGTATGTTAGATCCAGTTCCAACCAGATTATTTAAGGCAGTATATCCTCTAATCTCCTCCATTTTAGATGTGATTAATCTATTCCTTTCAAAGAGATATGTGCGTCTTTTAAGGTAGCTGTAATGAAACCTATGCCTATGCCTCTCTTGACCCAGATGAATTGGTCAATTATATAACAAAATCCAATCCTCCTTTCTTATCTAAAATTCTTGAGAAAGTAGTTGCCAAACAAGTTTTTGTGACCTTTACACCATAATTAACTTTTCGAAGAGTTTCAGTCTGGCTTTAGAGCTCATCATAGCACTCAAACAGCTCTGGTGAAAGTCACTAATGATATTCTCATGGCCTCAGATAATGGAATTGTATCTGTGCTCGTCCTGTTAGATCTCACTGCTGCATTTGATTCAGTTGCTCATAATATTCTTTTAGAAAGACTTGAATATTTCATATGAATTAAGATATAGGAACAGCACTAGACTGGTTTTTTAATCGTATTTATCTGACCGATTTCAGTTTGTTCACGTTAATGATAAATCTTTCTCATGCCCCAGGGTTACCTGTGAAGTACCACAGGGATCAGTGCTAGGACCAATTCTCTTTAATATATACTGTATATGCTTCCATCCATCCATCCATCCATCCATTTTCTGTCACATTGCATGCCTGTGGGATACACCCTGGACAGGTCACCAGTCAATCGCAGAGCTATATATACTCATAATTGGTAGAATTATTATACAGCATGGGATTAATTTCCACTGTTATGCTGATGACAGCTATATATGTCTATAAATTACATTACAATACATACCGTAGACTACAGGAAGGTCTTCAAGGCATAAAAACCCAGATGTCTCTTAACTTTCTGCTCCTGAATGCAGATAAAACAGAATTTATAGTCTTTGGACCAGTCTTTGAAAAAGAATCTGATTAGTCAGTCACTTCATTTGGATGGGATTAAACTGATTTCAGATAATAAAGTAAAAAATCTTGGTGTTGTTTTTGATCAGGACCCGTCTTTTAAATCCCATGTCAAAGAGGTTTCTAGAATTTCCTTCTTTTATCTGTGGAGTATGCAGAAATAAGAATTATCCTGTCACGGGGTGATGATGAGAAACTAGTCCATGCATTTGTTACTTCAAGACTGGACTATTGTAATTCTTTACTATCAGGAAGTTAACAAAATGTAGTTAAAAGCCTTCAGCTGATCCAAAATTCTCATTCTCATATATAACGCCTTAAATTACTAAAAAGTTGGCTCGATCTAAAAAATCTCCCACGATTGGAAAGTCGGCCCGATTAGGGCCAAAAATCGCACAGTGTAAGTTTGAGTTTGAGCTCCTTCCAAAGATTCTCTATTGGATTTAGGTCAGGAGACTGGCTAGACCACGGCAAAACCTAAATATGATTCTTAGAGAGCCACACCTTATTCATCCTGATTGTGTTCTTCGGGGCCTTGTCATGCTGGAAGACCCAGCCTCACACTATCTTCAATGCTCTAACTGAGGAAAGGAAGTTGTTCCAAAAATTTCCGCAACACATGGTCCCACTCATTCTCTACAGTCTACAGTGCAGTCAGCCTGTCACATGTGCAGAAAAACACCCCAAAAGCATGATGCTAACACCCCCATGCTTCACAGTAAAGATAATGTTCTTGGGGTGGTAGTCATCATTCTTCTCCCTTCGAAACAAGATTTGTGTAATTTAGGGTTGTCAAAAGTATCGATACCCAAAAAAGTATTGATACTGAAATGTTGTATCCGGATACAATACTAATTTTCAAAAGTATCGATTATCTAAAAGTGCACTTATCTAAAGTGCAGAATAGATGAAAATGCACTTTCTAAACACTGTGTGATTGAATAATTCTGTGCACTTTTCATTTTCAGACTTTTTTTGTAGCAGGTGCAGCTGCTGAGAATTATTTTTATTTCCTAACCGGTTTGGCTAGTGTCTTGCTATCTGTGCCAAGCATAGCCAAGAAGGGAACACTTCATTTTAATTTTGTAAGTTTTTTACCAAGCTTGCTTAATATTTTGCACAGCAAACAACCTTTAAAATATTCTTCTTATTGTTTATTGTACTTATTTATTGTATTTTTATTATTAATGAAAATTTCTGTTGAATTTTGGAGTCTTTGTTTTTATCCTTGTGGTATCGAGTATTGAATATTTTCCTTAGTATTGGTATCGAGTTGAAAAGTTTAGTATTGTGACAACCCTAGTGTAATTATGACTAAACAGTTCTATTTTGGTCTCATCTGACCACATTACTTTCTCTCATGACTCCTCTGGGTCATCCAAATGGTCATTGGCAAACTTAAGACAGGCTTTGACATGTGCTGGTTTAAGCAGAAGAAACGTCTTTGCAATGCATGATTTCAAACCATGATGTCTTAGGGTATTACCAGCAGTATCCTTGTAAATTGTGGTTATACTGCTTTTCAGGTCATTGACCAGCTCTTCCCGTGTAGCTCTGGGCTGATTTCTCAGATTTATAATGATCATTGATTGACAGTCCTGTTTAGCTTCTTCCAGTTTCTAATGATTGCTCCAACAATGGTTGTTATTTCCTCATAGCCCTTTCCAGCCTTGTAGAGGTGTACAATTTTGTCTCTAGTGTCTTTGGACAGCTCTTTGGTCTTGGCCATGTTAGTAGTTGGATTCTTACTGATTGTTTGGGGTGAACTAGTGTCTTTATGCAGCTAACGACCTCAACAGGTGAATCTAATTTAGGATAATAAATGTAGAGGAGGTGGACATTATGAAGGCAGACTTGCAGGTCTTTGAGGGACAGAATTCTAGCTGATAGACAGGTATTGTGGGTTTTATCATACAAATAAATACATAAAAAAGCATACAATGTGATTTCTGGATATTTTATTTATTTTTTTTGATTTTGTCTCTCACGGTGGAGATGCACCTAAGATGACAATTTCATACCCCTCCATGATTTCTAAGTGGGAGAACTTGAATAATAGCAGAGTGTTCAAATACTTATTTTCCTCACTGTATATCCGTTAGATTTTCACCCTCATTTCTTTTTCTCTACTCAGCTGTTTAGTTCACTACATTTCTCTCTTCAGCTCCCAGGCTTAACACTCATCAGCTATTTATTGTTTACACTTGCTTGCTGCCATTTATCGGTATTCCATCCCATTTAAACTTTTTTTCTTTTTTTGTTATTATTAGATATTGATTCACTTCAAATATCTGCCTCCAATTGCATGCAAAGAATCCTATTATTACCTTCCCTATAAGCTATTTTTATAAACATTTACCTGTGTTTTTTATTGAAAAATAAACAGGGTACCCTGCTTAAAGCCTTAATAAACCCTATTTAACTTATAGAAACAGATATTTTAGCATTTTATTAAGGGGGCATTGATTGAGCTGAAAGGTATTATTATTGTTATTGCTTACTTTTCTGTTTAAATAAAAGCACACAAAGCTCTTTCAGGACATAATAAACAACTTGACTTTTATGGTTACAGAGAAGAGCTATTACATTATGGGCCCACCTCCCTTGCTGTGACAAGTCCAGGTTTTAGGCCAGAGTACTGAGCTTTGCAAGAAAGACTTCTGCCAGATGTACGTCATTCTGGCTGGTTAAGGCTGGTAAAATTTCAATTCAATTCAGTTTATTTATATAGCGCCAAATTCACAACACAAGTCATCTCAAGGCACTTTACAGTTCAACCAGATCATACAGTCAAATTGATACAAAGTTTTCTATCTAAGGAAAACCAGTTGATTGCATTTGACTCGTTGACTCAAATACAATCCCCCCCACTAAGCATGCTTGTAGTGACAGTGGAGAGGAAAAAC
>NW_015152717.1:16256-17771 GCF_000732505.1 Cyprinodon variegatus | reverse complement strand
CCTGGAAACACACAGCCTGGCAGACGAGCTCCGAGCCAGCTCCCATGCCAGAGGCCGAAGAGAGCACATCCACCCAGTCACAGGACCAAACTGGAAAACAGGCCAATCTCCAACATCTATAAACAAGGGTGTTGATGGAAGCAGCACAGCTGATGTTTCTTTCCAGGATGACGTCACAGCCAAACAGGAACAGATGAGGCAAAGCTACTCTGAGGAAAAGCAGAGAGAGCAGAACGTTAGAAATTGAACTAACTGTGACAACAAAACTGGTGAGTGTTTTTCCTTCTAAATTCTCGCCTGACCTGGATGTAAAGACTTTAACTGACTATCTTCAGGGTCAGCTGGGTTGTGAAGTTACATGTCTGAAAATAAGCTCTGATAATAGCAGGGTTGCCTCTTTCAAAGTCTCATCTGAGTGTAATGAAGTGGCGGAGATGTACAATCCTGATCTCTGGCCAGTGGGAGCCTATGTAAGGCGTTTTTATAAGCCGTGGAGGGCTGGAGCTGTGGGTATGAGTGGTGCCGTTCCTCTGAGGATGCAGATGAGTGGGGCCTCCATCGCTTGTGGCACCAAGGCCAAATAAAACTGAACAGATGGTTCTTAAAGTTCTTTCATATAACTGCCGTGGCCTGCGCTTGGGCCATAGTGCAGAGGACAAAGCTCGCCGGGTTGTTGTAGACCAACTTCTGAGTCAATGTGATGTGCTGTGTCTACAAGAGGGTTGGGATCTGGAGAAGTACCACCTTTCTCCAGCAGAGTGCGCCGGATCTGGAAAGAGACCATCACCACCCTCACCCGCTCATCTGCCTCAACTAAGAGGTTCGCTGACTCCAAGAGGCGTCCGGCTCCTGACTACGCCCCAGGCCAAGAGGTTTGGTTATCTACTCGAGACATTCCCCTTAAAGCCATGTCCAGAAAACTTTCACCCCGGTTCATTGGTCCGTACAAGATTGATCGGATAATCAACCCCTCTGCTGTCCACCTGCACCTGCCACCCTCTCTGCGCATCCATCCCACATTCCATGTCTCCCAGATAAAACCTGTAGTCACCAGTCCTTTGTGCCCGCCTTCCGACTCCCCTCCGCCCGCCCTGCACATCGACGGCCATCCGGCCTACACTGTTCGCCGGATCGTGGACTCCCGTCGGCGAGGTCGCGGATGGCAGTACCTCGTCGACTGGGAGGGCTACGGTCCGGAGGACCGCACCTGGGCTCCTGGTCCATACATCCTCGATCCGTCCCTGATTGAGGAGTATGAGAGTTCCCTCCCGTCCACTTCCTCGGGACCGCCAAGAGGCGGTCGTTGAGAGGGGGCTAATGTTGGGATCTGGAGAAGTACCACCTTTCTCCAGCAGAGTGCGCCGTTGGGTCTCCTGGGCTGGAGCCCTCCTGCACACCTGGATCTCGTCAGCCCATCAAGGAGACCTGCTCTACTTAAGCAGTTGCCAGACCTTCCTTCAACACCGCAGTGTTGACCAAGTTTGGTTAGCAAACCTGAGCCTCTCTGATTTCTAG
>NW_015152717.1:13468-15735 GCF_000732505.1 Cyprinodon variegatus | reverse complement strand
GTATATTTACACTTATAACATTCTTTTTTTTTTCTTACTTTGGGAAGATAGGCCAAACTGTATTTTTGGAGATTTATTCATTGTTATTATAGGCATATAATAGCCAATAATTACACTATAGATCATTGTAGTGCCACCAAACTTGTAGCACACATAGATAGCCTCATCTAGTTCATACTACAACTGTTATTTTCAGAATATGTGCTAAACTCTATATTTTTTTTCATTGTTATTATAAGAAGGCCAGGTGTATAATCTCTGCAACAGGAACCACAGCACTGAGCGTTGTGTGCACTGCACAAAGTATACCTGTCACAAATGCTTCATATGTAGTTCTTTTCTTTGGTTAAAATAATGTTACTCCAGTACTGAAATCATACTGTTTGTCATTCTCTAAGCTGAAATGTTAAATGACATGAAAAGGCGAGACAAGACAAAATACAGTTATTCTCTACGTTTCTTTTACATAGTGAGCTTTGCAATAAAAATGAGTCTGTTGGTGAATGAACAATATAAATAGGCTCTGCCTTGCATTGTTGGAAAAGCTGGTTTTGACCTGTTCTCAGCTCAGGAACTAGGATCCGTATGATATCTGGTTGTTCAATAGCTTTGCCTAAATAAAAGATTTAGATATGACTTATCAGCATATTCCTGAAAAAAGGTCTGATGTTGCAGGGGAAGGTAATGAAAAGTGTTTGGAGCATGCTCTTGTTCTGATGCCAGTTTGTTTCAGACTTATCCAGTCTCATGTAGAAGGTCTGGTCACATCACAGGTTATTTGCATTACAACAAGGACAGTTAGCAAGGTAGAGTGAATACACAAACTTAAAGAGGGGAGTGGGGCTTGCAGGAAAACTGGAATTCTCCGGGACATCTAGTGCTAGAGGCTTGTTTTGTCCCTGATTTTGGGCTTCTGATAGTTTTCTGAATCACTTTTCATTCACATGTCGAATCAAACAACTTTTAAATTAAAGAGCTACACTTTTTTAGCTGATTGTATTTAACTCAAAGATCGAAATGTGACACTTTAAACAAATAGAAATGTTCAAATATTGAGGGACAATTTTACTGGCGGTGAATATAGTAAAAACAGAATTCACCTGTAGAAATACCCTAACCTTATTTTTCTTTAAAAATCTTATCTAAGATCTTACATTTAAGCTGGGATTTTCTTTTATATACATGAAAACAGTTTTTAATCTAGGAATGTCTTGGTGCAGCCTTTTTCTTACCGGAGTCCAACATTTTCTCTTATGAATCCTCCTGTTAGCTTTCTGCAGATGTTGGGCCATGTTTATAATGAAGCAAATATATTCATTTCAGGATGTAAACCTTTAACCTTCCGTGGACTTTGCTCTGTCTGATGAACTTGCCTTCATTGATATTTTCATGAATTGATCAGTTAAGGCTTTTTCTTAAGTTCGACTGCTGGAGAAAGTGGTAACATTCTATAAACACACAGAGACAAAAGAATGGTGCAAAATTAGTGACATATATTAATATTTACAATATTTACAGACAAATCAGTCATGACAGTTCATGAAGTCCAAGGTGTGTTCCTTTATCCAAAGAATCCAACCAGTCCTAGTTGGGATGTAGAAAGTGCTGTTTCCTTTGGTGTGTGTGAGATAGCCTGGCCAAGTGGCTGAAGAAGGCAGTAGGCAGATGTCCATTGTAGCAGGTGGTTTATATACATTGCCAAAAACAAGGGTGCAAAAAAAATATTTACAAAGAAATTTCCAAAAGAAATATCTTAGAGGTTTAAAATGGCTCAACAGAACAGTAACTGAACTTAAATCAACCATAATTAATGTCAAGTGCAACCAGCTACACTGACCTGGTTCTACTCTGTTCTGAACCTCACACAGCTCTGTCTTATACCTGTTTGGTCTGAAATACAAAATGTTCCTCCACAGAGGGAACCAGCAGAACTCAGAGGTTCCCAGTGCTCCATCTGCCCAGAAGCATCAAACCCAGCTGGACTCCATATTTATGGTCTGTACATGAACTACAACTACTTCTCCATGGGTTCTGTTCACAGTCATCTCCATGCTGCACTTTGTAGACCAGAGGACTGTCAGTCTGTCCAACATGGATCTGATGTTTGGCTCCATGATCTCAGTCTGATGTGTCCTTCATTTATTGTTCTGTTTAGTTGCTGGAGGAAAACATTGTTAGTTTTGTGAAGAAGGAGCTGAAGAAGATCCAGAGGGTTCTGAGTCCAGATGATCCAGAAGGCTTGGAGAGTCAGTGGGAGGATGAGGAGA
>NW_015152717.1:9683-11958 GCF_000732505.1 Cyprinodon variegatus | reverse complement strand
GTGTTCAGGAGTTTCTGGCTGCTCTTCATGTCCATCAGACCTTCAACACTCGTGGAATCAACCTGATGGAAGAAGAACAAAAAAAGACTTCATTTTTATCTAAACTACCTAAGACAATAAAACTTAGATGTCTCCATCAGAGTGCTGTGGACAAGGCCTTACAGAGTCCAAATGGACACCTGGACTTGTTCCTTCGCTTCCTCCTGGGTCTTTCACTGCAGACCAATCAGACACTCTTACAAGGTCTGATGACAAAGACAGGAAGTAGCTCACTGATCAATCAGCAAACAGTTCAGTACATCAAGGAGAAGATCAACGAGAATCTGTCTCCAGAGAAAAGCATCAACCTGTTCCACTGCCTGAATGAACTGAATGATCGTTCTCTGGTCCAGGAGATCCAACAGTCTCTGAGATCAGGACGTCTCTCCACAGATAAACTCTCTTCTGCTCAGTGGTCAGCTCTGGTCTTCATCTTAGTGACATCAGGAGAAGATCTGGATGTGTTTGACCTGAAGAAATACTCTGCTTCAGAGGAGGCTCTCCTCAGGCTGCTGCCAGTGGTCAAAGCTTCAAACAAAGCTCTGTGAGTACTGACAGAATTTGGGTTTGGACACCAAGTGCAAAAAACCAGAAAGAGTGACTATTATCCTGGTTAAACTAATGTTTAACTATCAGTTTCATAAATATATCTTTTATTGAAATAAACACTAGTCAAGTTGATTTACAGTATAAGATTTAGCTAAGAGACCTGAAAAAAGATTTTTGTATCTTAGCACAGAATGATTTATCTTTATCAAAGTGGAAAATAATTACTTAATTATTTGTTTTTTGTAAATCATGAATTATGTTCATCCTTGCTAGACCTAGTAACAGAAATTTAGTCACAGATAAGATTTTAAGTAAAGAAATTTCATGTAATCTTAATATTATATCTCAGCTTATTTCTGTAAATGCGTCTTCTCACCCCCCCATTCTAATCCAGCTGTATCTGTTCAACAAGTCCCTCTTAAAGATCTTTTTGGTTTCTCAATTATCTGATTTAACAATAAACTTGCTCTATAGTTGCACCATATCTCCAGTCTACCTGACTTAGTAGCCATCCCATATATCCATACAGGTGGAGAGATGTTGACATCCCCCCAGAAATCATTGTAAATACAGCTAAAGTAATCCCAGTTGGTCCACATGTCATTCTGATTGGAGGGGCTACCGGCTGCTGCCCTGGCAGCTCTGACTTTCAGAGAGCATCAGACACACTGGATAAAAAAGCTGCACCAAGGTGTAAAACTCAGTAAATCATTGGTCACATCAATTGTTCAGGGACTGTATGTTGGAACATAAAAAGGAATATTTCTCTGAATTTTTTCCTAACTTCCATCATGTTCTTGCTGATGAACTTAGAAGGATCAAAGACTTGGACGTAGAGTTAGAGTCGTACATTCAGCAGCAGGTAGAGCAGATAGGCAGGTTGATTTATTGTGCTGTTAAATATCTAACCCAGAAAGCCCGTTAGTTTGCAGGTTAAATACAGAGGAGACATTTTTTTTGGGACTAAAAAAATGTGTTATTGGAGAAACAGCAAGTAAATTTAGCATATTTCAGAGTAAAACAAGAATGCTTGACTCACCCGGTTTTCCTTAATATTACAAAATGGATAAAACAAACAAACAAATAATATAATAATAAAAGGGTTTTAAAAGTGACTACAGAGACATATTGTTGATGAGCTGGACTTTCTCTCCTCTTGAGAGATGAAGTTAGAGAATATTCTGGGAGATTGAACTACAGCAAATGCGCACCCGACTAATAATAAATAAAGAGAATATTTCTGTGCTGATACAGAGCTGAGCTTTTAGATCAAATCTAATATTTATCGTGAATCCAGGGACTTTCAGTTCATACTTTTTCATGACTTTAACAATCTCATCATCATATTACAATGACATTAGTTGTTCACTTATCCAGCAAATTGTGTTTTATAGATTATCTACATACATGGCTCTTAAAAAGTTCAAGTACAATTATTTTATTTCATTTTTTTGCTGATTTAGAAACTGATTTATTTTTATTTTTTCTCTTTTGATAGATATTATTTTCAGTTTAATTCCGCCTTAATGCTGGACTAAGTATTCCCGATTTAGAATTCATTCTTTCTCAGACTAATATTTTTCCATTTAAACCCTGTTTTTGTAAAGACAACATTTTTGGTTTATTTAGGTCATTTTATCTAATTTGACCTAAACTACATTAAGTCAGTTTACCAAGTCTTTTAAAG
>NW_015152717.1:4162-7719 GCF_000732505.1 Cyprinodon variegatus | reverse complement strand
TTTGCAGCTCAGTCTGTCCAGAGTTTTACCAGGTAACAGACATAGAAATGTGTTTAAGCCCAATGTTGTTTTTTGGGGTTTTGGCATGCATGGCTTTAGTTTGGGCTTCAAGAGCTGCTGGAAAAGTTAATTTTTTCATGATTTTCATCTCTGTCTCTTCAGACTGAATGAGTGTAACCTCTCAGAGAGAAGCTGTGAAGTTCTGGACTCAGTTCTCAGCTCCCAGTCCTCTAATCTGAGAGAGATGGACCTGAGTTACAACAACCTGAAGGATTCTGGAGTGGAGCTGCTGTCTTCTGGACTGAAGAGTCCAAACTGCAAACTGGAAATTCTCAGGTCTGAATATGAGTCCAGGACACACTTGAATCATGACATGAACTTAGTAAGCATTGGAGTGTTATTTACTAAGACTTTTACAAGTTAATGTAGCCTTCAGATCAACTGCATGTTGGTTTTCCTGTTTCTCATCTTCCTCCATAGATTCAATTCAATTCATAAAGTACTTTATTAATCCAGAAGAGAAACTAAATGCTGCAGTAACTCATAGGGTTTCATTTTAACCAGTTGTTGTAGGTGTTGATGCTGTAGGCAGGGAGGATCTTCCGTAGTGGTCTGTCTTCCACCGGATCTGGAGAAGCCTCTGATTGAAGACACTTAGTTGTTCAACAATCCTCTGAAGAGGATGCTCACTGTTGTCCATAATCTTCTTCTTTGTGAAATCATCTTCAAAGGTTCCATTGGAGTTCCTAGAACAAAGATGACCTTTTTTATTAGCTTGTTGAGCTTTTTAAGTCATTTGCCCTGATACTGGATCCCATTTATATGGACATGGCACAGATCAGTTCACTAGTCTTCAAACACATACAATGCTGGGATGTGTTTGAAGACTTTTCCTCTGAATTTTTCTCATCTATTTCTCATTGCAGTTGATGCTGCTTGTGTTGTTCTGGTTCTGGATTGTGTTGCAGCTCTGCTCTTTGTCCAACACTGATTTCTCCTGGAGGAGACTAATAAACACACCTTGATCTGGACCTTCACACGTCATTAGAACATGTTCTGGTTCTGCTTGGTTTACTATTTTAACTTGATCATTTTTCTGGGACTTTAGCTTTCAGTCAAATAATTTTTCTACATTTTTATTTATTATTTTTTATCATTTTAGTTTTAACCTGTTTCTCCAGTTGCTTCAACCCGTCTTTTATTCTTTATTCAGATTGAATAACTGCAGTTTGTCAGAGATCAGCTGTTCTTCTCTGGGACCAGCTCTGACATCCAACCCCTCCCATCTGACAGAACTGGACCTGAGCAACAACAACCTGAAAGATGGTGGAGTTAAAGAGAAGCTCTCTGGTTTTCTCCAGTCTCCCCTCTGCAAACTACAGACATTGAGGTCAGTCACCATGTTTAAGTTTAGTGCTGATATTTCTGGTGGTAAAGCAGACGATTGTCAGATCTCCTGATGAGGCAAAACAAAAACTGTTGAATCTCTTCTGAAATGTTTGGATGATGTCAAACCATGGATGGCTTTAAACTTTTTACATTTAAAGGAAAACATGGAAAAGTTATGTTTTTGCTGTAAAACCAATGGCCGCAAACTCATGGTTTAAAGTGGACAGCCATTTTAACTTTTACAAAGTTAAGCTGTTGTCAAATGCAGCTTGTCCCTACAAACTCCCTACGATATTAAACAAGGAGTTTTGTAATTTCCCAGCTACAGTGAAGGCAACACAGGCATGAGGCTATGACCAAAGAGGAGTTTTCTGGAAGCAGCACTCATCCATGTTTTATTGGCTCTCAGTGCTGATACCTTTTAGAGTTGTCACAGAGGAGAGTTGGCATTAAAAATAGAAGTAAGATAATAATTCTCCTACTGTGGCTGGCAGGGGACATAAAGAGCCACCATGGAACAGTTAAACAAAGAAGGGATTCAAAGCTGTTATGTTTTCATAATTCTGTATTTGTTTTGTGACACCATCTTCAGCGCACCGTTACCGTCTGATCATAGTGTGCTGTGGTTAAATCTCCCACACACCTTTCAATAGGTGTGTGGTGCGCTTTAAACTTGGAGAAACTCTGCTCTGTCATCCATCTTTGCTTCTAGCTCTCGTGCTCCACTCAGCAGCTCGATGCTCTCTCTTCATCCTTTTTGCATTCAGCTGCAGAGGCGTAGCCAGAACATTTTTATAAGGGTGGCCAGGCAATAACCAATGAACATTGAAGGGTGGTTTAAAGCGGATAGAGGCTAAAANAGAAGGGATTCAAAGCTGTTATGTTTTCATAATTCTGTATTTGTTTTGTGACACCATCTTCAGCGCACCGTTACCGTCTGATCATAGTGTGCTGTGGTTAAATCTCCCACACACCTTTCAATAGGTGTGTGGTGCGCTTTAAACTTGGAGAAACTCTGCTCTGTCATCCATCTTTGCTTCTAGCTCTCGTGCTCCACTCAGCAGCTCGATGCTCTCTCTTCATCCTTTTTGCATTCAGCTGCAGAGGCGTAGCCAGAACATTTTTATAAGGGTGGCCAGGCAATAACCAATGAACATTGAAGGGTGGTTTAAAGCGGATAGAGGCTAAAACCTCTGCGTCAAGCCAAAGATAAGACAAACTATACTTTCCTACAGCCTTTGCTAACAAATAGACGCATATATTTACACATTTGTGCTTTCTAGATTAAAGGAATAGCGGATTAAATTCTTTCAGGTTTGAGTTCTGGGACGAACATCTTTTTCATTGTCATTAAATACCTACTCTGATAAATAATCATTCTGCATAAAATTGATATTTACAAATACCAATGTTTACATTGTCTAAGTTGATTAGTTAAGTTTTTATTAAAATAGTTATTTATCTCTGATTTCACTAAAGACTCCTAATTAAGTGCAGAGACACATCATTTTCTCTTTGTCCTATAAAACACCAAATCTAGTTCATAAAAGAGCCTGAATTATCTACTTATCATCTTTAATGTTAGTATATTGATGTGTATAATTAACCATAGTGGTTTTGTTGTCAAGTAATTATGAATATATGAAAAAATAGTAAGTGATATATGAATATATGCTCAGCTGTCTCTGCACTCAGTACATAATAAACCAGCTCTCTTGAGGTGGAAGAACATAAAGTTTATTAACCTTTATTTAATATCTGCCAAAAAACTCCTATATCATATCTAAATAAATATTCCATTATCTTAATGTTCATTATTTTAGTTTTAACCCGTCTCGCCAGTGGCTTCACATGTCTTTTATTCTTTATTCAGATTGATCTACTGTAGGTTGTCAGCGGCCAGCTGTGCTTCTCTGGTCTCAGCTCTGAAGTCCAACCCCTCCCATCTAACAGAACTGGACCTGAGCTACAATGACCTAAAAGATGGTGGAGTGAAGCAGCTCTGTGGTTTTCTCCAGTCTCCCCTCTGCAAACTACAGACATTAAGGTCAGTCGCCATATTTTAGTTTAGTGCTGATATTTCTGATGGTAAAGTTGTGTTCACTCTAAACTGCAGACATATGGCTGATATTCTACTGATCCACACTGAGGATCTTCAGGCTAAAGTC
>NW_015152717.1:0-3079 GCF_000732505.1 Cyprinodon variegatus | reverse complement strand
GCAGCCCAGAGAACCATGAAGTAACATTGATCAGCTTGCTCATTTAAAGACACAATAACATTCATGCTGTGCTTTGATGGACCATTTCTGCTTGGATGGAGGCTTGAAGAGGCCTGAACATGAGGTGGAGCCTTGGACACAAACTTTGAGCTGCAG
Organism: Cyprinodon variegatus; assembly: GCF_000732505.1. Taxonomy (NCBI): domain Eukaryota; kingdom Metazoa; phylum Chordata; class Actinopteri; order Cyprinodontiformes; family Cyprinodontidae; genus Cyprinodon; species Cyprinodon variegatus. The sequence goes on along the minus strand of NW_015152717.1, from coordinate 2,923 downwards.
CTGGGATCTAGAAAGGAAAACTGCTTGGTTTTGTTCACAGAGTTTTTTAGAAATCAGGATTTTTTTGTCCTGCTCCATTTTCAGGCGTTTGCCGTACGTAAACGTTTAGTCTGGATCCTACCGATCTTTTCTAAATGAGACCCAGGACTGGGAACCACTGGGCTGTTGGATCATCCAGATACTGATTACAGAAGGAAATCATTATCTGTTTATGTTTAGACTTTATTTCAGCACATGAAGATAAATAAAGGAGAACTAGTTCCAGTAGGAGCTGTGAACTGAGTTCAGAATATTTAGGTAGAGAACTATGAACATGAATCAGTTGATCTGAACCTGCTTGAACTGAGTTCAGAACAAGTTCTAGTTCAGGGAGAACTGGGTCAGCACTGGTAGAAGGTTCTAGATCTCTTTCTAACCTTTATCAGGTTAGTTTTTCTACAAGATGTCTTTAAAATAGTTCAGTTGATATTTCTGTGAAGAATGTGATAGAATCAGCTGGAGAACAAACTTGATATCTTCTATTCTAATAAATCTTTTCTTGAGTTGGTCTTTGGAATTGGAGCCTTCAGTTCAAATCCTAACATAGAAAGCAAAGCTGAAGTTGGCAGAGCTGGCATTCATTATCAGGGTGTTATGGCTCAGGGTCCTAAAAACTGGAGACCATGCCACAAGGTGCAGAGAGAAACATTGATTTAGGATCAAACACAGGTGAACAAAAACTAGAATAGATGGAAGTGTCTGTATCAGTGGGGTAGAGCAAATTATGTGTCTGTGTGATCATCAGAGTATCCACCATTTTTCTGATTTCAACATCAAAATGAGGACCGCTTGTTGTAAAGTGAGGACATTTTCTGCTCCTGTTGAGCTGTTTGACTAACAGTTAGCTTTAAGGTTAATGTCAGGGTCAGGGCATAGAAATGGTTAAAATTACTGAAAATCAATAGGAGGCAATAGATGATGATGAAGATAAGGGTGATGATAGTGATGGTGATGAAGGAGAGGTTTGTATGTGGTGATGATGATGATGGTAAGGATGGTGATGTTGATGATGATAAAGGTAATGAGAATGATGATGATGATGATGAAGGTGGTGAGGAAGATGATGATGAAGGTGATGAGGATGATTGGGATGAAGGTGATGATGATAGTGATCATGAAGATTATAAAGGTGATTATAAAGGTGATGATGATGATGATGATGATGATGATGATAAACTGATGATGATGATGGTGGTGATGATGATGAAGGTGATGAAAAAAAGGTGAAGATGATGAAGGTGAAGAGGATAATTGGGATGAAGGTGATTATGATGGTGAAGATGGTGATGTTGGTGATGATGAAGGTGATGAGGACTATGAGGATAAAGTTGATGATGATGATGATGATGATGATGAGATGATTAGGGTTGGGAATTGATAAGATTTTCACGATTCCCTTCTCGATTCTGTGAAATAATGAAAGTGGTAAGTTTACATTGACATTCGTCTATCTTTGCTTGGGTCATTCTGTGTCTGCCTGCCTCAGCAAAAACAGGAGGCAGTAAAGCTGCCAGCCTCTGAGCCAGCCAGGCTATCCATCTCCTCACAGTCATCTAAATCTAATGGAGAAGGTTATCCGTTTAATGAAAAAGCATTACTGTACAATTTCTGGAAATAAACTCATCTCCCTGATTTAATTAAACGAGCGTATCTCGTTCCCTGAACTGCGGAGCAACTTCGTAGCATGTTTTGTTACCTCCATTGCAATAACTAGAATCATGTAAGAATTCCAGCTACCAGTAGTTCTAATTAAACATGCTAGCAATGAAGGAGAATGCTACACTCCCTTAATAACCCCAAAGAGAGGTAGGAAATGGGTTTATTTCCAGAAAAGGCATAAGATTTACTAAGAACAACATTAATCACAGCGAGTGATATAAAACTAGCTACTTACCACCAGAGTTACCTTCCATGCTGGTCGTAACTTTAGCTTCTGTCCGGAAGCATCAAAAACACGGCATTCGTTAAAATATATGCCATGTTGTGTGCGCAGGTGTTTCTGCATGTTGAATGTATTTCCTGCAATTTGCAATGACTGCAAAGTGCCCTGTTGCCATCTTTCTCTTCCTTAAAATGAAGCCAAACTTTCTATCACTTTGACCCCTTTTGTTCTGCTTTTCTACAGTCATGCCTGGTCACATCGTATTAGCTAACTGAATGCTGTGTGCGTAACTTGCGTAAAAAATGTGATGTAAATCATGCTGCCCAGCGCTAGGCTCTGGTGCTGCCTGGAATCAATAAAACAATCGTTAGGCAAACTGCCAAACTGTGCCATGGAATTGGAACACATGGAACCTGTTCTGAACAGGAACCGGTTTTCAATTCCCATCCCTACTGATGATGAAGGTGATGGTGATGATGAAGGTGATAATGATCGAGATGATTAAACAATAATGACGATGAAGGCTGAGAAGGTGATGATGATGATGATGAAGATGGAGATGATGTTGATGATGTCCAGCAGCAGGGCAGCACGGCGTCCATCGGGGAGGCATTGGGAGAGAGAGAGAGAAAGAGGCAGGGATTTCTATCCTCTGTTCAGGATCCCCATCACCATAACCTGCAAAGAGGAGGAGCAAACAGGGCAGAAACACCAACACACAACCCAGCTCACAAGGCCTAGGGCTGAACAAAGGGTAGCTGACACACACTGTGTGCAGAGATCCACCTAGGCATGGGCCGCTACTGAGCTCCAATAAAAGCAATAGAAAAGAAGAACTCTGAAATACAGACCAAAACATGGAAGATGAAAAGAGGGACGATCAGTGCAGGTTCATCATCAACAGGATGCTAGCTTCACTTTTTCATTTCACACTTTATGTGATGCAGAGTTAGAAAAAATCCTAATGTCAGTTTTTCCAGTATTGTTTAGCCCTACTGTGGA
>NW_015152716.1:26255-38161 GCF_000732505.1 Cyprinodon variegatus | reverse complement strand
GACCAATAGTGTCCCTACCAAAGTTGAAATCAAACCTTCGCCCTTAATCCCACCGTCTGTCTCGCTTTGAATACTGTGTCTTTCTGTCCTGTGTCTTGACAAAATAGGAATAAACTGATTTCTGAAAATAAAAAAAGACCAACAAACCCTGCTGGCGTTTGCTTGATATTCATCATAAGCTTTTCTGTTAGTTTGAAAGAAAGCATTGAATCTGTGACACCATTAGTCATCCGTTTGGTTGTTGTTGCATTTCTGTAAAATCTTTCTCCTTGTAACTGTAATGCCAGATACATTGAATCACAAGACAAACCAAATAATAAAATTTTCTTCCTGTACAAGAAATGCCATAAGTATGCTTACACAGTCACACGGTTTCAGTTTGAACAGTTGCCTTTAATATCTATAGCAGTTTGAAACTTAGTGACTCACAACGTAGGAAATTTAATGTTTATTTTGAGTTCCTTGAGGTTGACTAAACAATTGAAAATGTTTATAAAAGAATACAAAAAAAGTGGAAATAAAGCTACTTTGATACATTTGGAAATATTCAAATGACAAAGATTAAATACAGCTGAATAAGTTGGAATATTCACATTTCAAACTAATCAGAAGGAGATATTATCTATTTAAGTTCTAATACCAACAGGAAAAATGATACAAATGTAGCTTTAAAGCCTCACACCAGATTACACAATTACATTAGGGTTGTCCCTCTACCTTCTTGAGCCCCTGGCCCCACTAAGGCTTAAAGCAGCATAATGGAGATCATCTGCATGCTCGTAAACCTGGGAAGAAAACAAATAGCACAAATAAGATGTTAGATAATATATTCCTCCATTAGCATTCAACTGATTTTGGGAAATTTTCACCTATTTCACATACCCAAATGGAAAAGCGAATAGCTTAGGAACTGTAAGACGAAATTACACATGCAATACATTATTTGAAAGCTAACACCCTCTGGTTTCTGAATATATACATTAAAATTGGATGAGCAGAACACAGACCAAGCTGCATCAGTTCAAACATGACTCAAAGTTGTTTTATTCTCGAAATTGATAGGTTTTTTTTTAACAGCACTAATTTATTCTAAATCATGTCAACCACAAGTGCAGACAATTTCAGACCTCTAGCTACAACAGTTACAGAGCTGTGGGGTTTTGAACTTTTGGTGTCACCAGCATCTCCAAACCTCTCCAAATGTGCCTGGATTACTTTTTATCTTTGGACCCTTATGGACGAATGGAGCATTAACAATTTAAGATTGGATTTATAAAACTGCTTCTGGATGCCTTCAAGGTTATTTAGCTGTGACTGTCACGTTTATATTTTACATGCTGCTATATCTGTGTTTATTGTGCTTATGTGCTCGCTGTGTAAATAAAATTAACTTGGCTGTTGAATTGTGGAGAATCTAAGCTTTTCCAATGATGTCTAACATGTCTATATTGGTTAAAATTTTACCAGTAGAATTTTCCTCCATTTTGAGTTCTTCTCAATACTAAGCTTGAACAGCATGGAGCTGTGCATTACATGGTTTTAATGCACGACGCTGAGGTCACAGCACGTCGATGTGTAGCAGAGATGCGTTCCTCAGCAGAGTGCATTAAAACAACAAACAATGCACAGCTTTGAGTTGTTGAATCTGCTTATAACATGGTCCTGTTGCATTTCCTGTTCTTGTTTGCTCTCCTCCTCTTCTTATTTATCAAATGTTTTGTTTCGGCCAAAAAATATTACAATTTACCTCAAACTTCATGCTACCACTGTGCCTCGTATTCATCTGTTAAGTCAGCAGATCAGAAACGGCTGGTTGGAATGTTCAACGGTGAAAGATGAAGTGGAGGGATTTAACAATTATTTAATATGCTGAACATGGTGTCCATATGCACCAAAAAAGCACTGCAAGTAAGATTGGAAATCTCATGGACCATGGTGTAATTAAATAAATATATGTTTTTAAAATAAGACTTTGTATTTAACCTAGTTATTTTTTTTCAAGTAATGTTATTAATTGGCCAGATAATAAAGGAATTATATTTTTTCCTTTAAACACCTGTTATACCTAAAAATTTTCAGGAGAATCTCTGTATTGTCAGTGTCATTGTCATTGTAGTTCAAAACATTACATTGAATGAGATAGTGCCTTACTAATATTTGGTGAGTTTATTTTACTGATTGATGGATATATTATAGATATTTTATCTTATATTTCTAACTAGAAATCTGGGACAATGTTGTACTGGACTACAGAATCAAAGGGGTTTATTTTCAGCTCAGCACCAACTTGTGGGTGATGTGCTGTAGGGGATTTCTCAAGGGCTCTGTCTGTCTGGAAAATGCATGCGGTCCAAATGCAAACGCTGTTATCTTCCCTCAGCCTGTTATAATTTGTCAGAATTTCTTCATCAGTTAAAAAGAGATTTCAAAAAAGACTTACGATAGATTTATCATAGCTTTGTGCTGCACTTATCCTTTAATCTTTAATTACCCAACTCAGTTAACAGTAGTTCTTGTTGTTTTACCACTTCCTGAAATAGGCAGGGGTAGTGCTGTTTAGTGGAATTAAACTTAACCTTTGATTTAATCTAGGGTGACCAGATTTGGATATCTGAAGTTTCGACTGCTGGGCTGCTGACTGGACCGGACGTCAGCACAGAGCCATGAGCCGACCGCCCTCAGCTGGAGAAGGGGGGCTGGGGACCGGTAAGGCCATAGGTGCCCAGTCACAAGAACTGAAAGGAAGATCTAAATTTTTTTATTTTTTTCCTCTGGCTTATGAGTAGCTTAAAAACTTTGTTTTTGGGAGTTGAAGCCCATATCCTCTAACCATGATTTTAGTGGCAGTCCAGACCTTGTGAATTTACCTTAAGTTCCTACAGGAGCTTTGTGTCATTCCATCATCTCAGTAGTTTGCACTTCACTTGATCTTTTTTAAGCTGCTGTCATAATCACCCAAAAAATAATACATGACACTTTAAATGTATGACTATGACTCCATTAAAATGTTTTATGTTATTCTGATGCATTTATCTTTATTGCACATACTTTTTCTAAATTGGCCAGTGATTTTTGCAAACTATTTTGATCATTTCAGTGCATCCTAATTTTGTTCTTATACTTTCCAAATATCCAAATGTTCTTATACTTTATATTAAGTCTTTTGTTTGTGTTTTCTTTTTTTTAATTTAATGAAACAGAGTAATTGGCTTGGTCAGATTTACATTAGGGTTGATTTAAATAAAGTGTGAAAAGTTAAATTACTTCTAAAGTCAAACTGACAGGTGGAATTTTAACATCACCCTATGTTGCAGCATTCCATGAAAAAGAATTTGGTACTGATAGCTACAAAATCAATTAGTATGTTAGCCTAGTAAATACCTAATACTATTTTCATCATTTCAGTGCATCCTAATTTTACTCCAAATTTGAGTTATATTTTTAATCTGTTTCACTTTAAAACACTTTAACCTTTCTTTGTGTTTTACAACTACTGGTGTCTTCTTCCGCTTTATCTTGGACAGGGTCATGGGGGCTAGAGTCCCAAGCAGAAACCACCAGATCTCCCTCACTCCAGGCACCTCTTTCAGATCTGCTGGGGGAAGCCAGACGTGCTCCCACGTCAGTTCGGGGACATTGTCCCTCACGCATGTCCTGGGTCATTTACTTTGCCTCCTTCTGATGCCTGGAACACTTCCCGAAGGGGCTTCCAATTTTAAAACTAATATTTTAACGAAGTTGTATGGAATAAAGTTATATACTTTTATTGTGAAAACACCAGTTTCATTTTTTGAATTTTCTTAATTTTCCAAATGTTCTTATACTTTATATTAAGTGTTTTATTTGTGTTTCCTTTTTTTAATTTAATGAAACAAAGTAATTGGCTTGGTCAGGTTTACATTAGGGTTGATTTGAAAAATTTCATTAAGTGTGAAAAGTCAAAATACTTCTTAAGTCAAACTGACAGGTGGAATTTTAACATCACCTTATGCTGCAGCATACCATGAAAAATAATTTGGTACTGATAGCTACAAAATCAATTAGTATGTTAGCCTAGTAAATACCTAATACTTAGATAAAGGTAAGGTATTTTGTTATACTTTCCAAACAAACAGAAGTCTTATATACTATGGAAGACCACGGGTCCATTTCATGAAGCAGGTTTATTGAATACTCAAATGTTTTCTAAACCTAAAAATCTGTTTTCCTTTTCAAAAAGAGAGTTTAACAAACCTCCGTATCAGTCAACATAGTAACATTCTCCCCAGAGCTAACCTTTTCGGGCACAGGTATTGTTCATTAAACTCGGAGTGTCCTCTGTCTCCTTAGAGCCAATTAAGCTGTTTTATTTCGTGATTTAGTCAGATTTCTGTCATAGTCTTGTGTAGAAATAAAAACAAACAATAATAATAATAATAATAATAACAATAATAATAAGAAAAATTGACTGGGTCCGTTAAACACATACATTTTTAAAAAGAAACATCGATCTTATTAAAGAATGATTAAAGCAATTTTTTTTCGCATAGCATTAATAATGGAAAGGATTCTACCACTCAGTTTATAGGAAATTAGATTTGCTTTTGTTTTTTGTTTAATATGAGCAACATGCAGATCATGTTATTTTTATTTATGTATTTATTTTATCGTACATGAACTACTGAAATCATTTTTAGATTACACATGAATAGATCAATTCATGGAAGTACTTTAAGGTTAGAATTAGGATTAATTCAGGGATAACAACCTATTCAGCCTACTGTCACAAACCAAAACCATTCTATAGGACGGATACCTTCTAATAACACCATTTATTGGATGTTAAAATCCAAAGCAGCTGGAAACAGCCACTTAGTATTTACTGTGTAAAAGAAAACAGAATCAAACCGAAGAACCCCATGAGATGATGACCAGGTTTCATCTGTTAGAACAAAGTTTGTAGAATTCATCTTCACCTGCTTCCAGATGATTTCACCTAAATTGAATATATTGATCCTCTGCCATTCAAGAAATAAACCCGTAACGTTATCATGGTCACAAGAGGGTATGACAAGGCATTTTCATATTTATTACTTTTACTGAACATGTTCTCCGGATATCTGAAAAAAATAAATTTTACTTGTCAAAATAACCATTTAAAATAAATATTCTGGATGTTTAGAAATTAATTTAAGATCTCGATATTCCTGTTTTTACTGATCAACATTTTTATTATATTGACTATGAAGAAATGTATTTCAGATAGCATTAATATAAGTTCATTCAAGTCGATAAATGTCAAAACGGCTCTTAAAATGTGTAAACATGTCTAGGTATATTAAACTTTATTCTATTTTAACTAGAATAATTTCGTTTTTTGCTTTCTGAAATTCAGTTTCTACTACAAGAATGTCATTTAGAAAATATATTATTACAGTTCAGTCTAGGAATGTGATTTTGATCAAGAAGAATCATATCTTAGTGATCTGCAAATCTAAAAACAGAGAGGAGAGTTCTTCTAATAAATGCCCAAAGCAGACTTCCTCTCCTTTGCAGCTGTAGAGCTGTTTCTCTGTCTTTTAAACATTCTCCATTTTTATTTTCTTCATTAAAATCTCTTCTGGTGTGTTTCCTGTTGTCATGGTGACTTGTGGAATAAGGGCTCCACTGATAATGGCTTTTCATACTTGTTATGCACATGCTAACCTCTGAGTGGACCTACTTAGGGTTGATTAAACTAATTCATAGCAGCCATTCTGAAACCAAAAACTCAGCCTAGATCAATTTAGAGTTGCAGATTTGAATCTGATTTTGTTAAATGTGCTTTGTAAAACAGACCCCACATCTGACATTAAAAATAAGTAAATTACAAAAGTGCTTTTTTTTTTAGATAAATTGTTTTTAGATAAATCATTTTTTTTTGCTCTATTTTTTAGCCTTTAAAAAAATAGAGAAAAAAACCCATATTTATTCATTTAAATAATTTATTTTTTAGCATTTTAATTCTCAAATTTAGTTTGGATTATTAAAAATAAAAATGTATTCATTTCTGGGTATACAGTAACTTTTTTGGCTGTTGTTTTTTTTTTTATTTTTTTTTTACTGTAACTTATCTTCTACCCTGTTTATTTATGCTTGACTTTTCTATCCTCCTTAGTATTTACACTGCTTTATCTGTTGCATTCTAGTATTCTGAAAACCTGTGAAACATAATATTGAGAAATAAAGCACACAAAAAGCTCACGTTTGCCTGTAGAGAGGAGGCTGGTGAAGATCTCTGTGGAGGCTCTGTTGATACAAATACAATCAGCAAAAAACTTTTTGAGAAATATGACAGGCTGTTAATCTGATAATTCTTTTAACTTATTTAGCAAGTGGTGTTCAATAAAGATTTATCCACAATCTACAATGAAAAAGTCATTGAAGTTAGAATGTAAAAAATCTTAAAGCTGCAATTAAAAATGAACAAAGTCATGTCTAAATTATCATAATTTCTTAGATTATAAATCTAAATGATTGCCAAATTTTACCTTTGCAAGATTTCTTGTAAAGTATAATTGCCAGAAAAAATGCCAGCATAGTGACGAAGGCTAAAGTTCCACTTAAGACATACACCATGACAGATGTATTGAACTTTTCTGCAGAGAAACAGTGAAGAAAAAGATACAGTGATGACCACAACTATGTAAATTGTAAGACTATATTAAAAAATAATAATAATAACAATAATAAGTTACTCTTGTGGTCGAGCGTTATTCCCTTTCCAAAAAGAATGTGTCCACATAAGGCAACAGCACAGTGGTATGTCCCCGCATGTGATTCATTCATCCTCTCTATGGTATAGCTGTATACACAGCTATTTGTTTGCGTGGTTTTGTCTCTCTTACAGAGTTCATCAGTTGTGTCTTGGGTGTAAATTATTCTTGGAAGATGTTCTTCTGAGCTTTGGACCCAGTAAACACTGTATCCTTCATTACAGCTTCCAGTTTGAATTCTGCAGCCCAAAGACACAGAACCTTCTGATTGAATATCTTCAAATCCGAGCTGGGGAGTCCAAACACTCAGATCTGATTCCATTACATGAAGTATAATGCCCTCTAGAAATTTATACTCATATGAATGAATTCCTGTACAGTAGTAAGTAGCGGAGTCTGACATTTGTACATTCAAGATTTTCAAGTTATTTTTATCCGTGCCAGTTTCCAGGTCAAATCGTTGATCTTTCCAAAATTCACCTTTAAGTGAGCTATTTCTCTTATACTTATAAAACTCTGATATAAGCTTTGGTTTCTGCCCAAGAGTTTGCTTATACCAGTAGAAAATAACTCCATCAGATTCTTTATAGAGACACTTTAAAGTGATGTTCAAGCCAATGTTAACTGCTTTAAACTGCAAAGATGGCGATGGTCCTTGAACATCCAAGTAAGCTGAAAGAAAAAAGTAGAACAAAACTTTCTACTTAGATGGGGAGTTATTAAATATAAAAGAATGTACTGCAATACCAACAAATTACTACAAAAGACACAACTTACCTACGGTTTCCAAGATCAGATATGTCACTAAACAAATAAACCTGAGGGGAGTCATTTTGGTTAAATGCCTATGCTTCACTGATAAAATCTCTTATAGTGCTCTACTTTCCAGAGAAAAGGCAAAGTGTGACAAGCCAATCAGAACTGACTTTAAACCTCACATGTTCTGAATCTCTGTTCAGTATTCATGTCTAAAGGAGTGGGTAGGAAAAATAAGGAGAGAAATTTTTTTAAATTACTTTTGTGTTCTAGTGGTCTTTTGTGTTATTATTATTTTTAAGTAATTACACAAGAAATGGGATAAGGGAGACAGGGAGAGGACCTGAAGCAAAGGTCACCAGGCTGGGCCCAAACCCTATGCACATTGGTCTGTGCATGGATTGGCAAGGCACCACCATGCTCTGAAGGAGAGTATTTTTGGTATTTTATTGAAACACTGTTAATCCTCTCAGAAAACGTCAAGGAACTGATTTCAGATTTCTTTGATTTGTGTGTTGGGATATTAATGTTCAATGCTCATCTGGGTTGGATGCCACATTAATTTTGTGGGTTTATATTCTATTCAGTTGTGCTGATCACCCACACAGCAGTAAAGGTTGCTGAGAGAACCACCTGACTCTGCATCTTACTCTGCATCGTCTCTGGCTTCACGGCCAGACTTTGTTTTTGGGTTTGGCGTTGGATTTTTGGATTCCTGCCTCAGTTGCCTGTGAGTACTACATTAAATCTAAAAAACTCACCTCTACTTCCTTACCTCTGCATTTGGATCCTCCAAAACTCAACCCAGCCACTTTTGATTAATTACTTGAGTACATCTATGTTTACAGTAATTTTCATACTTAAGTACAAGACCTTTCAGATAATTTAAGACATTAACTCGAGTAACATTTCAGTCAGTGACTTGGACATTTACCAAAGTCATGTTTTGGAGAGGTACATTTACTTGACTTATACTTACTTGACTCTGAGATTTCAATACTTTATACAACACTGCACGTAACTCACAGACATCATCAGTTCTAAGGTGAATATATGCGCTATTAATTAAACTTCACAATAACACTATAGCAACATAGATTTGGTAAGCTAGCATGGACCTGAATCACTGTGTTTGTATCACACGTGACTCTATTAGCTCCAAAATTCTTTTACACAAACCAAAAGGAAATAATTATATCATTATTCTATATAAACATTATTGAAAAGTTCTCCATATCCACTGCATAAAAAATAAAACCAAATGCATTTATGTGCCATATTTACTCCTCGTATCTGTCATTAGACTATGTAGTTTTACTGCCGAGTGCGGGATATCTCTTTACTCTGTGAACATTAGATGTTTGACATTGCTATGACAATTCAACTTTCATGAAGTTGTGTTGATTAGGCCTCAAAATAATGAAATTAAAATCCATATACACACAATAGTAAAATAAAAATAAAAAATTCTTAATAATTTCCCAAAATATTCATAAGAAATTTATAAATTGTGCAAAGTATTTTTAATAATTTCCATCCCATCAGTGGCCATGCTGCATCAAACATAAGCGGAACTGAACAATATGGCCATTTTGCACCAATATTATTTCACCATGCAATCGTTCATACTTCTGCACACTTGTTATTCGTCTGTACACTATTCTGTACATTCTTATCACTGCTGCACTTTATATATTGTTTGAGTTGCAACGTAATTACATTGTTGTGAGCTATATGCAACGAAATTTCATTTTGTGTGCACTCTGTGCATACAAAATAAAGTCAAATTTAGTGTGTTAAATGCTAATAGCAGTACACAGCAAGCAGTGGTTTTCTGCAATGGTCTGTCAGGAAATATACCCTTTCCAGCTGAGCATTTTTCCATCCTCAGTGTAAACAATTTTGCCAATGCTCTCCTTCCCCATCTTGAGGCACAGGTTAGATGGCCAGAATTGCTTTCAGGATGACTCCCAGCCCTTCTCTATGTCTTGATCTTAGCACTGATGACTGGCCTGATTACTCATTTCATTCGCCTGCCCACCGCCACACATTTTATCATTACCGTTCATCTGATCCAAATGTTCCAGCCTTTATTTAACCTGCCTAAATACCAGTCAACGGTGCCAGATTATTCGAGCCATTGATGATAATTTTCAAGCGTATCTAGTTGTTTCTGATTGCCTAATTTTGACCCATTCTGCCTCTAGACCTCTGAGCCTGCCTTTTCCCGTTCTGATCTGTTTGCCTTAACTGTCTCCAGACTCTTGCTGGATTCAACCCGTTTACAGACCCTGGATTCCTGATACCGTCCTCGATTTCTCTCCGATACCTCTTAGGAACTCTGATCTCCTGAGCTCATCCTCGACACTGACTTTGGCTTTGCCGTCTGGATTATCCTGCCTTCCGTTGTCTGCTTGGGTCTAATCTCCTGCCTGTTCTCAGGCCTCTGGGAGAGTGTCTTAGGGCAGTGTCTGCCGCATATTTTTGGCTGGAACCAACCTTGTCCTTTATACATGGACTGAACTTTCAGACTAGGTTAGTGACTGACATGTTCTCAATCATCCTCCACCAGTTAGATGTGGTCACTAACATGTGTTCTCTACCTGCATAGATTCGTGCCTTAGAAACCCTAGCTGTTCCCTGCAAATCTGTTTACTTAATAAACAGTGTTGAGCATTCCATGGGTCCTCCTCCTTGTCCTTTGTCTTACCCTCAGCAGCTGGCCTGGCCATGATACACTTGGCCTTTTGATAACTATTAGGAGCCTAAGGTCTCTCACTTCAGTTCTGAGGGGTGACTTCTCCCAATCAGACCCCCCCAGTTGTCATAGCTGTTTCCCATGTGAAGTTCATAGTCAATGACATGCTTCATGCCAAAATAGTCAGTGACTTTTTCTTACAGAAAAGGTAGAGTAATATGATTTTATTATCAAACCAAGGACAAGACAGCTTTTTAAAATTTCAGTATCACTAGGTATTTAAGACAAGGGAGTGCAAGATTGACACACTGATTGGTGTGGCCACTACAACACAAACTCTGTGCTTATGTGATATGATAAAAATTAAGCACTTTGCCTTTTATCTTAGCACTCAAGTGTTCAATCTCTTCTCTTTCCTTCACCTATAGCCATGAAATTTGGAAACAATCTCAAAATCCTGGGTACAACTGATTAATATTAGCTTCCTTCACAGGGTGGAGCACACCTTTAAAGAATAGGGGATCCTCTCCTCAAAGCGAGAGGCTGATCCTTCTCACTGTGTGAGCTGAGATATTTTCCACAGGAGATGTTCTACGGCAGGGGTGCCCAACCAGTCGATTGCGGTCTACCAGTCGATCGTGGGCGGAGTTTCAGTTGATTGAGAGAAGGGTTACAATGTAGACCTATTTATGGCTATTACAAAAAAACAAAGTTTTAAAAAACACTAATTGTTCATGAGAGGCCAATGTGTATTTTACTAACAATAAAATGAAAAATAAAAGTAAGTATGCAGGCAATCTTTTTTTAATGCATGCTGATTGCTGGGCTTAGTTTGTTACGGTTGCTAGGTTGTAACCAGGGACACAAAAGCGCAAAGACAAATCTAAAGAGATAATGGCGGAAGCCAAAAAAAATTAAATCACTTTCATCACGAGTGGGAAGAATTAGTTTTTTGTTTTTTTTAAATTCAAATTCAGTGTGTCTGATCTGTAATGCTACTGTGGCCATTCCGCAGAAGCGGAATTTGGAGCGACATTTTCTTACGGTTCACAAGAAGTATGCTAGTGACTTCCCGGCAAAATCAGCTCTACGAGAAGGTTTCTGAACTAAAGAGACAACTAGCCGCAAAGCTGCCACGGTAGCGTCTTACCGTGTCAGTAGAGTTCTGGCAAAGCAAAAAAAATGTTTTAAAGATGTCAAAGTTTTTAAGGAAGCTTTTTTGGAAGCCTTAGACACACCTTTTGCTGACTTCAAAAACACGAAGGAGATCATGTCCTTTATTGAAGATATGCAACTATCCAGGAACACCATTACAAGGTGGAGTGAGACCATGTCACTGGATATAGAACAGCAGCTGAGAAATGACATTGAGACCTTCCTTTATTTTTCTTTGCAATTTGACGAGTCAACTGATGCTGTGGATGCACTGCAGTTGTAGGTTTTCATCCGCACGGTTTTTGGTAGACATGGGCGCAAAGGAGGTGCTTCTGACCATTTTTCCTTTGAAAGGGCACACAAGAGCGTCAGATATTTTTGATACTCTTATGGAGTTCGTCAGCAAGTCGCATTTACCTCTCTATGGTTGGGCACGCCGCTGGATTCGTTGCTCTCTGCAAGCTTTCATAATCTTTCCTGGATTTTTTGAGCTACCACTGCATCACTCATCAACAAAAGCTGTGCAGCAATATTTTAAATATGAAATTTCATGGATGTGATGA
>NW_015152716.1:23272-24070 GCF_000732505.1 Cyprinodon variegatus | reverse complement strand
AGTACAGTAGCTAATAGTGGATCTGAGGAGGGTGCTGAGGATGTTTTATGAGTCAGTTGTTGCTAGCACGCTCTTCTTTGCTGTCACATGCTGGGGCAGTGGGGTGAGGGTCGCTGACAACAACAAACTGAACAAACTGATCAGGAGGACCGGTGATGTTGTGGGGGAGCAACTGGACACTGACGAGCGTGACAGAGAGAAGGATGCTGACCAGGCTTCAGTCCATGTTAGACAATGACTCAGATCCTCTCCATGACACACTGGTCCAGCAGACAAGCTCCTTCAGCAGAAGACTCCTTTTACCCAGATGCACCACAGAGCGCCACAGGAAATCACTTCTGCCTGTGGTCACCCCTCCTCTGTAATTGACATTTATTCATTCCTTTCACAAATTTTTCACAACATCACTGTCACTTTACTTGGATTCATAGTGATATATATATGTACATATATATATGTATATATATATATATATATCTTGAGCGAGTAATTCTGATTCTGATTCTGATATTAGCCAGAGCTGTGGTACACTTAAATCTGAAACCAGATATAAAGACAATTTATTCTCACTTTCTGAAGTTAAATCAGTTCAAACGTTTCTTCTTTTAGTTTAGAATTATCAAAATTATTTACATTTCCTAAATGCCAGAGAACTTCATAAGAATGATTTTCATTATTTCTTTACAACTTTCCCCTAATTCAAAAGTTGCTTTCAGCCCCATGCCTCCATTAAAGCTACAGTGTGTAACTTTTAGCGACATCTAGCGGTCAGACTGCAGACCGCAGCAACATGAACAT
>NW_015152716.1:16605-21787 GCF_000732505.1 Cyprinodon variegatus | reverse complement strand
TTTTATCAGAAGAAGAATCCAGAGAAACCCTTACTAGCATATAATGGACTACTCTTATTATTGTTCTTATTAAACATGGGTAACTAATATGTAGTTTTATACTTTTACTTTTCGTTTCTATTACTTTATCCAGAGAAACTCCCATTGCTTTATAGATTGTTGGGTACTTTTTTTTCTCTTTTTTTATTTTATTTGTATTTTCTCTAATCCATGTAAAGCACTTTGTATTTTTCTGAAAATCAGAAAAATACTCGTATCCTTCTTAGTGATTTTAATATTGTTGTCTTAGAGGATATTAATATTAAGCCCTACACCAAGCTGTAGCAGAGTCCTTTCATTCAGCACCTTACTAGTTATCTCTAGATGTAAAGGTGCAGATTTATGTACATACCGGTAATTATAAAAACATCACAGAATGATAATTTATCAGACCATTTTCTTTCTCCAGCTTGGTATTTTGGATTTTCGTAACACTATTCTCAATGATAGCTCTTGAGGATGGTGTTACTCTAGTGTAAGTATTTATGGTCAGATAAAAGGAAGTGGAGTGAAGAATTCTATAAAATTCATTTGCAATTGCATCTTCTGGAATACATCAATATTAAAATCACCAAGAAGGTTACAAAAAATATTTTTCCGATAGGTTAACCCATTCACAACCTTTTCTTTTCAGCTAAAGTAATTTCTACCTTAAAGAAGTTGTTTTCAGGACAAATATACTTAGGTGTACAATTGTATTAAGGTTTTCCACATCCTTTTCATATCACCACTGCTCTTTCAAATCATGGTAATATTTCTTAGCTTTTTCACATTAATATTGTCAATTGGGTTTTGTTTAAGTTCTAGTTTATTCCCCTTCTTTAGTTTGAAATTTTGACAAAACTCTACATAACTTATTTTTCTTCTTGCAGGATTTTAAAAATCCAGTGGTCATCCAAGATTTTACATTTATATTTTGCAAGACACTAAAATTGGGTAATTCTTGGTATATAATGATTTATAAATCTACTCTAAATCATATCTTTCACAGAAACGCCACCCCAGTTTTTCTCTAACAGGTCATTACATAATTTCATTATTGTCCCATCTGATATAGCTCTAACATGCTTTATGTCATGTTAGACATCAAGCATGTTATGTCTAATATAAAGTTAGACATAACATGCAGTAGACTTTTAATAGTAAAGTTAAAAGTCTTTTTAACTTTTCTGTGATGAACCATAAAATTAGCAATATTATCACTTATTTAACTTCTTAGGATTCCACTGCACATAACATTTCCAATTTTTTTTTTTTTTATTACCGCAGTTGCACTAGTTCTAGTTATTCTGGCTGGTTGAGTAATCAGTGGATATAAACTTCTACTGAACTGCAAAATAGTCATTTTGTGTTGTCGTTGTTTTAATAAATCGATGTTAAACTCTCAACATATTAACCAAGTTTTCTGATCATTTAATCCATTCAGGAGATTTTCAAATCTATTTCTATCAGAGCCTGGCCTTATATAACACTCTCTATCATGTCATCCAAAGCAAATGACATTTAGTTTTTCACATCTCAAGGAACAGCTAACATACAGCAACACCCCCACCTTTGCTCTTCACTCGATTTGTGTTAAAGAGATTATAACCCTCCAACTCTAAACCTAAAGATTTGCCATTTAACAAGGTCACAAACAATGTTATTACTTGAAAGTGACTTATAAATAATTTTAAATATTCACTAATATTGTCAAAATTTGAATGAGGCTTCTACAATTAAATAAGTGAAAAAATATCAAGTCCACAGCTGTTTATCTGTATAATATTTACAATTGTTAGTTCCATGTAATACATTACTGTCTCGATCTATATTATTTTCAGAATCATATGTTTTTAGTTTGGTACCGTCATTTCTTTTCAAACTTGATTCACTTACAATTGTTTCCATAAAATAATTACCAAGACAGAATGAACCGTAAAAAAAAAAGAAATAATGAGATTTGGTTAAGTATAAAACAAACTTTAATTCCAACAATGATCAAATGTTGCAAGTTGAACAAATGAAACAAGCTGTAGTTCGAGTTCTGGTCCCTAAATGGTAGTGTAATCAGTTTTATTTTGTTTTATGTGCGACTGGCGATGGTCTCCAGTTTTATGGTTAGGTAAGCAGCAGACGCGTGCGTGTAAATAAATAAGAGAGGAAAAATACAGAATAGCTTTGTCCAATAAAATGCCAAAAATGATCAAAAGTTACACGTCATGGCAGAGCGACGTAAACCATCCTGCGCTGGGATTCACTCAGCTCACTGTAGGGGTGAAGCAAATATTGTAGTTCTGCTTTTATGTTCTCATTTTGGACCCTCTTTTACAGGTGTTGGTCTGCTTAATCAGTTTTTGTTATCTGTAACATAAAAGACTGTTGCCTTCAGCTTGCCTTCTTCCTGAAACCTCTTTCAACACCTTTGGATGTGTTTTGGTGGTGGGAGAGGGGACAGGGTTTTGTTAGCTCTGAATGCCCAGACCTGAATAAAAACTGTTTTTTTCCACTCAGAGTTAACATGAAGCCTGTGTGGCATTTGGAAGTAACCTCTGAGACAGAAAATCTTGCAAAACAAGCAGTTTAATGTTACACATATGATTTTCTTCATAATTTTCAAATACAAACAATTACTTAATTAAAACAACCTTAAATAATATACCGCATTATTTTTGCATAAAACATTAACCACAATGAAAACAAAACAGTCTAAAATGGCTTGTTTTGCTCAATTGTTTATAATCTGAAATGAAAAAAGTTTGATTCTTCATCATCATCACATCCATATTTACATAACTGATTATGGATAACAAGTATTCTGATCAGCAGGGAGGCAATAGTTCCTCTCCATTGTTGTACCTGATAAGTACAAATCTTTTTGCATCTCCTTATCTGGATAATGTACACAGGAAAGATTGTTTGGATTTTAAATGTTGGTAAATGAGTTTATGTGAAGCAATGCTTGATTAAACTAACCAAACCTGCGCTATTATTACTTTATTTTTTAGTACACGATTCCAATGTGTTTTACAATAAGCATTTGTTTTAGTTTTTATCCTAACATATCAAACATTTCAGGCTTTTGCAGTTTTGCACCTTTCAGAGTCAATTAAATCTTTTTTTTGGCACCTTTGGTCTGATGAAAAGAACCTGCCTGGTGATTTTGCACACCTTCATATTGGGTGTTAAGCTTTATAGGCCCTTTCCTCCCTCATTAAACAAATACACATTAGCTGATATGTTTATATGAAATAAGCATTCAAGTTTATACAACTTGGAGTTTTGGAGTTTCCATGCTGACATTGAAGACGATAGTTTAAGAGCAGCCTTTAATGCTATCTTAGACCCTATTGGCTTTGTTCAAAATGTGAATAGTCCCACACATTCTCATCTTCATACTTTGGATCTTGTGCTGACATATGGCATAGAATGCGAAGAAATAACAGTATTTCCTCACAACCATATCCTCTCTGACCACTTTCTAATAACCTTCAGGATTACTTTAACAGAGTTCTCCTCCCCCAAAAGNACCTCAATGTCTGTAGTTTGCAGAGGGGAGACTGGAGAAAACCACAGAGCTGCTTCACTCCATCATCTTCCAGGTCGTTGCAGCTCAGGTTCAGTTCTGTCAGATGGGAGGGGTTGGACTTCAGAGCTGAGACCAGAGAAGCACAGCCGATCTCTGACAAAATGCACCAATTTAATCTGAATAAAGAATAAAAAACGTGTTGAAGCAACTGGAGAGACAGGTTAAAACTAAATCAATGAAAAAATAACAAATAAAAATTTAGAAAAATAATTTGACTGAAAGCTAGAGTCCCAGAAAAATGATCAAGTTAAAGTAGTAAACCAAGCACAACCAGAAAATGCTCTAATGACATGTGAAGGCCCAGATCAAGGTGTGTTTATTAGTTTATTAGTTAACTTGATAAGTTAAATTACATTCTAACCATGAATTAATGATGATTTATTCATTGCTAACCCACTTTAGCTATTGCTGGGCCTTAAACATTTATGTTCAAGAAGTGATTTCATCATTTATCCTTGAAACCAGATTTATTTAACATATATCTGAGTATTTACTTTATTGTTTACTGTTTCAATTATTTATTCTTTCATAGAAGCATTTATGAGCATATCCACTGGCTTGATTGCAGCAATGCATTTCATTTAGCCTTTTATTAGATGACTGGTGGTAAATCCAACCAAACCAAGATTTAAAAATGCAAAAATACACTAAACCAAAAAGGGAAAATCAGATAAAGGGCCATTTTCTGTTATCCGAGTTTGTGCACAAAATCTAAAATCTAAAACTAATAACGCTGATTACGGATTGTTCATTATTGTTCTCATCATAGCACTGAAACATCTCTGATGAAAGTCACTAATGATATTCTCATGGACTTAGATAATGGACTTGAATTTGTGATCGTCCTGTTGGATCTTAGTGCTGCATTTGATACAGTTGACCATAACATTCTTTTAAAAAGACTTGAACATTTTGTTGGAATTAAAGGAACAGCACTAGACTGGTTTAAATCTTACCTATCTGATCGATTTCAGTTTGTTCACGGTAATGACAGATCTTCCTCATGCTCAAAGGTTACCTGTGGAGTACCACAGGGATCAGTGCTAGGACCAATTCTCTTTACTTTATACATGCTCCCAATCGGTGGAATTACTAGACGGCATGGGATTAATTTCAACTGTTATGCTGATGATACCCAGCTATACCTGTCTATGAATCTAGATGAAGCTAACCCATTACATCCAGACAAAAACCTGGATGACTCTTAACTTTCTGCTTCTGAATGCAGACAAAACAGAAGTTATAGTCTTTGGACCAGAGTCTTTAAAAAATAAGCTGATTAGCCAGTCACTTCATTTGGATGGAATTAAAGTGATTTCAGATAATAAAGTAAAACATCTTTGTGTTGTTTTTGATCAGGACCTGTCATTTAAATCCCATATCAAAGAGGTTTATAGAATTTCCTTCTTTCATCTGAGGAACATTGCAAAAATTAGAAATCTCCTGTCCAGGGGTGATGCTGAGAAACTAGTCCATGCATTTGTTACTTCAAGGCTGGACTATTGTAATTCTTTACTATCAGGAAGAGAGATCATATCTCTCCCATTCCTGGCTTCTCTTCATTGGCTTCCTGTT
>NW_015152716.1:13684-15516 GCF_000732505.1 Cyprinodon variegatus | reverse complement strand
ATCTGGTCTGTTCCTGTTTGGCTGTGACTCCATCCTGGAGAGAAATATCAGCTGTGCTTCTGCCATCAACAACCTTGGTTAGAGATGTTGGAGTTTGGCCTGTTTTTCAGTGTAGTCCTGTTTATCTGACTGTGACTAACTGGATGTGCTCTCTTCATCCTCTGGCATGGGAGCTGGCTCCGTGCTTGTCGGCCTGGCTGTGCGTTTCCTGGACGGGGCCGCCTTTTACAGCTGCTTTTTATGTCTCTGCTTCTGTCTCCTTGAACCCCAGTGGGCCTCAGCAGATGGCCGCTCACACTGAGTCTGGTTTTGCTGGAGGTTTTTCCTGTTAAAAGGGAGTTTTTCCTCTCCACTGTCCCTACAAGCATGCTTAGTGTGAGGGATTGCTGAAGAGGCAATGAGTCGATGCAATCAACTGGTTTTCCTTAAATAAAAAATTTTTGAATCAATTTGACTGGATGATCTGGTCGAACTGTAAAGTGTCTTGAGATGACATGTGTTGTGAATTGGCGCTATAGAATTAAACTGAATTGAAATTAAATTGAATTATCCTTTTTTGATTTTTTTATTTTAACCAAGTTGAATGACCCAGATATGATGTGGATCACCTAAAGTCCGCTGGGAGACGCCGCAGGCAGCTTGATAAAAAAAAACAGACCACTATAATTTAATTGCTCTAATGGAGGATCACTGTATATGATTGAAGTGCTGTCTGACGAAGGTTAAACCCATGCAGAGCTGCAGCAGTTAGGTGTTCAAAAACGCTCAGAGATGTCAGTTAGAAGATTCTAAGCTCATCACCAACTCAGCAGAAAAAGACTTTAGTCAGAGACCGACTTGGAAACGGCGATCCTATCATCAATAGACAAGGTAAGTGTTTATGTTTTTAAAACCTTTAACTATTGAATAAATTATCACTAACAGTGTTAGACAAGAACAGTTAAAATTTGTTTACTTTCAGAAATCCACAAAGAACTTTATACATTAAAATCAATAACATTTTAATTACAGATCTGTAGTGCTAGGTTGCATGACTTTGATTATGTAATCTAAGAAGTTACATTATGACTTTATACATGTATATAAATGTGTTTTATGTGTGTTGAAATGAATGAGAACATTAACACAAATAATTACCTGTCTTTGAATCTAAACATCTGTCAGAGGTCCATGAAGAAACTGCGTATTTGACAGATTACAAAAATGTGGCCATATTTTCCAGATCGGGCAGTGATTGGATGCCCAAGAAGCACAGTCGCAAGTTCAAGTTGCACCACGAAAAAAACTTTTGTGAAGTGATTAAAGAAAACTTTTACTTATTGCTAAAACATACTTTTTCCTTTCTATTATTACCTTTGTAGTACATTATCTGCAGAAATATTATGTGTGCTGCAATCCCCCGCATATCAACCATCTGTCAATGATTTACTTACAACTTGTCAGCAAAATTCAGCTTCTTTTTCCTTCCTCTAATCTACATCATTTTTGTCTGTTAGCTACAACCAGTGTTTTTTTTCATACAGTCCAAAATTAACATTTTTGTTATAAATTCTGAAAAATTTAGATTGTGATTCTGTCACACTCCGGGTTCTATCCGGGTGCAGGCCAGTTTTTCTCTCTCTCTCCTCTGCAGGGATGGACGGGCAGGTGCACTACATCTGAGGTGATCACCACCCTTCTTAAGGAGCTGGAACCAGGAGGAGGGCGTCAGTTCGTTAACGTCACAGCGTTGGTAACAGACCAAACCCAAGCCTAGTCCTAGTAAAAGTAAAAGTAAAAGTAAAAGTCTAGTCTAGTCTGAATCTATTTTCGATCCTTTTCCTGCAGAACCC
>NW_015152716.1:10427-13625 GCF_000732505.1 Cyprinodon variegatus | reverse complement strand
AGCACACGGACCACCGGGGACACTCCCCCCCGAGACCGGACCACAGCCTCTCTACAGTGAGTGTCACCCCCACCAAGATCCACCAGCACAGTTTCCTCTCATTCACCAGCCTCTTCTTCTCTGCAGAAGCCCAGAAGAACCTGACCTGACCAAACTGCTTCCAGTTCATGTCCACTGCCTTGTTTCTCAATAAAACCTCTTAAACCATCTCCAGCCTCTGAAGTTGCTCTCGTCCAGAGTCACCTTCAATTATGACAGATTCAGCATCTAATGTTTAAGCGTAAAGCATTTTTTTCTGTACTTCGACATTACAATTTAAAAAGGCATTCAGTGAAAGTTTTTGACCTGAAGCTTTTAAACAAGAATCAATTCTTCAGGAAATTCAGAGCAGTTACTACCAGTAAATGCAGTTTTATAATTGTTACACTTATTTTACTTATGTTACGTATTTTTGATATCAAAATATGCAGTTTTTACCAAGCTTCATGTTTATTGGTATCCATATAGTGATTACATTTATCGCACATGTCTTTAATTATAGAAAAGTGCCTCCTGAAACACGCTTTAGTCATTGTTAACAACTTCTCAGGGAGGACTCCAGCTCCTGTTCATACATGCATGGTGCTTCAGCAGCATTAAGCAACTGCTCTGCTGGAATTATTGCTGGGCATCTCGCAACTGCAAGTTGATTTACATTCTGCTTTTATTTTTCTTCTATTCCACTATCTAATTCACTTAAAGCACTTTGAATTGACCATGTATAGAATTGTGCTATAAGAACAAACTTGCCTTTAAGCACCTGAAGGTCAATCCCTCTAAGCCCATTCAAAGTCATTGATTTTTGCAAAATAACAACCCAGCCATCGTTGTCATGTGTCGTTGGAGTCTGTTGTTCTGTATACATATTGTGTTTAGCCATGATGAAGTCATGACTTTGTTGTTTTCTTATAGGGTAACTCTATACCTCTGACTTTAATAGAAACACATCTGTGGATGTCTTTTATGAGCTCTCAAACAGATTGTTTTACTGTTTGACATCAAATTTAATATGATGGATAGTGTTTAGACTAATTGGATCTTATAGGTAGCTAATTGGATCCAAGCAGATTTTTTTTCCAGTACAAACAATGTTTATATTCATCTTGACATTGCTTTAGGTGAGGAATTCAGTTAAATGCAGAGCTATGTAACTAATTTATATTAAAAGATCCAAATATGAATATCAAGTTCTGGTTCAGTCCACCTTTCCCTTCATATAAAACAACACTAGCAGAGTTTAGTGAACTAATTCAATATGTTTCCGTGTAACTTGTTAAAGTATTACTAAATAACACTCCAATGCTCACTAAGTTCATGTCATAAACATTCTACATAAATTCAGTTACAAAACAAGGCTGCAATTGTGTCCTGGACTGATGTTCAGACCTGAGAATTTCCAGTTTGCAGTTCAGACTCTTCAGTCCAGAAGACAGCAGCTCCGCTCCAGAATCCTGCAGGTTGTTGTTACTCAGGTCCATCTCTTTCAGAACTGAGGAGTGGGAGCTGAGAACTGAGGCCAGAACTCCACAGCTTCTCTCTGAGAGGTTACAGCCATCCAGTCTGAATAGACAGAGATGAAATTTATGAAAAAAATAACTTTTTCAGCAGCTATTGAAGCTCAAACCAAAGCCATGCATGCCAAAGCCCCCCAAGACAACACTGAGCTTAAAAAAATGTCTATGTCTGTAACCTGGTTAAACTCTGGACTGACTGAGCTGCAAACATGACCACCTGTTGCTTTTGGAGAATTATACTGCAGCTTTTTTCCTGAGAGTCGAAAATGGTTTCATATATATATATATATATATATATATATATATATATGTGTGTGTGTGCAACAAGTCATTTGATCAGTGTGTCTGGGCCAGATATAAGAATTTAAAAAGTAATGTATTTAAGTCTATTAACTCTACATTTGATTAGCGTCTGACACAGGACTGATATACAATCCAGGTTTTAGGGTCAGTTACAGAAAAAGATCAACACTCCGTTCAGGTTTGCAGGTAGAGGAGGATGAAATGTAAACCAAAAATTTGTATCTTTACAAAAAGGGTTTAAATGGAAAGATATTAGTCTGAGAAAGAATCAATTATAAATCGGGACTATTTACTCCAGGATTAAGGCAGTATTAACACTACAAATCCCACAGATACGAGAATTTTTGTCAGCCTGTTGTCTCCCCGCAGTACCTATCAACTCATGAATCCCTTTTCAGATGTAAATGCCCCATTAGCGCTGTGGCTGGAGAACTATTCAACCCCCTTCAGTTTCGGGTTTAGTTAAAGTCTTTCTCTTTGAGAGTGTTTTACCTGAGAGCAAAGGGGGGAAAAAATCATTTTTGTAATTAAATTGAACTAGTTCTACATCAGCGATCAGACGATAACTGATCTGTACAATGAAAATAGCTGCATGAGCCGGAACGCTGTAGAAAGCAACAATATTTATACAATAATGACCATTTATACAATAATGACCATTATTTATTTGGGGGGAAATATAACTCAAGAGATGCAGCTGAGACAGCATCGTGAGTCTGCAGTAAAATTGGCAATATAGTCAAGGATTCAGCTTTTCTGGATTAATAACTTGTCGGCGGATCAGTTATTCTACAAAACAGACACCACAGCAAGGCAGACAATGAGCTACAACTGTAGTTTCCTAAAAGTGAGTCTCCTATTGCCCTGGGAGATTTACATTGGATTCTATGGAGGGCTCACTGCTCCAAAAATGTGCAGGAGGAGCGAGCTCTGCAAGTTGCAAAATAATCAGACAGAAATATTCAAAAGCATCACCAAGGAGAGGTGGATTATTATCACATTTATTGTATTAAAAAAATAACACTTTTCTGAGGAATTTCCAAAAGCCTAACTGACAAATGACACCTATTATATTTTTAGAATAAACATAAAACAAGCAATGACTACACTATAGATCATTGTAGTGCCTTCAAACTTGTAGGATATATAAATAACCTCATCTAGATCATACTACAAGTCTTACTTTGGGAAGATAGGCTAAACTGTAATTTTTTGTCTTTTTTATTAGAAGCATGTAATAGCATGTAAGGGGTGCTCAACCTTTTTAGCTACTTTTGAAATGACCAAGTCAAAATGATCTACCCATTATATTTATTGAGAAAAATATATTGAGGATTCTTAC
>NW_015152716.1:8577-9938 GCF_000732505.1 Cyprinodon variegatus | reverse complement strand
TTTTTCAAACTCTGACATACAGCTGTCAATCTGTTCTGTGTAGCGTTCACTGTCAAGTTGCACACAGGCCTTCCCCTGCAGCTCCAGCTCTGACGCCAGGTTCTGGAAGTTTGCCAAATCATGACGCTGCAGCTTTGAGGACAGATGTTGCAGTTTGCGTTTGAAAGCATTAACTGAGCTGATCATATTGATCACTGTTTTGTCTTTTCCTTGCAGCTCTAGATTGAGGTCGTTCAACATGTTTGTCAGATCAGTTAAAAATGCCAAGTCTAACAGCCATTCACCATCACTTAGTTGTTTGTATTCTGCATGCCCAGTTTCACGGAGAAACTCCTTAATCTCTGGGCAGAGCTCTCGAAATCTTTGCAGGAATTTCCCTCGGCTAAGCCACCTCACATCAGTGTGTACAAACAAGTCAGAGTGGTCGCAGTCAGCCTGCTCCAGATGTGCACGGAACAACTGTCTTTGAAGAGACCGGGCTCGAATAGTACAGGCAATTTTCGTTGCGACATCCATGATTTCTTTCATGTTGAGCATTTTAGCGCATAATGCTTGTTGGTGGATTATGCAATGGTAATTCAGAAAATCTGGGAAAGCATCGTCCTGCCTACACTTGGCAATAAATCCATTCAAGTGACCAATCATTGCAAGTGCGCCATCTGTGGTGAAAGACACCAATTTATACACCGGCAGCTGGGTTTTCTCAATAAAGTTTTTAAACGACAGAAATATGTCCTCTCCTCGCGTCTTTTCTTTCATGGGCAGTAATGTTAACAGTTCCTCCTTTGCAGTCATATCACTAAACACCATACGAATAAAAACGCACATCTGTGCTGTGTCACTTACATCCGTAGATTCATCCAACTGCAGTGAGAAACACTCGCAATCTCCGATGTCCTTCCACATTTGCTGCGTTAAGTCCTCAGCCATGGCTTCACAGCGCTGTGTAACTGTACTCCTTGACAGTTGGAGAGCTTTGATCGAAGACCAGATTTCTGCTTTATTTTTAAAGTCCGCTGCTTCAACGAATGCCTCTTTTACCATCTCGGAATGACTTCTTGTTTTTAACGATGATGTGACTTACTCGGAACGATGCTTCGGTAGCAGCTTTAGCTTTAGAAGTAACTTGTGTGAAAAATGACTGCTGTCCCAACAACTGGGATTTTAGCTCCTTCACCTTTGTCTTTCTCAGCTCGCTTTTCGGTGGGAATTCAGTGTCGTATTTTCCATGAAGAGTCCGAAAATGTCGCTCCACATTTCCCTTCTTTGGTATTGCGAGGGTAGATTGGCAGATGAGACAAACGCACTTTGAAAATGTCATTGTAAAAAAAAAAGTCCTCCTCCCATTCTGTATGAAAGTG
>NW_015152716.1:5890-8243 GCF_000732505.1 Cyprinodon variegatus | reverse complement strand
TTTTTATTCAAAACAATTCAACTTTATTTGCATAGCGTCAGTTCATGACAATCTCACCTCACCTTGTCATGCGATCTACCAATAGTACCTTGGCGATCGACTGGTAGATTGCGATCGACATATTGAGCACCCCTGCTTTAGATCTTTGTAGTGCCTCCAAACTTGTTGCACACATAGATAACCTCATCTAGTTCAGATTACAACTCTTACTTTGGGAAAATGTGATAAACTAAATTTTTTAAAGATTTTTCATTGTTATTATAAGAATATAAAAGCCAATAATTACTTATGACTTAGACAGATTTATTTAGTCATTTTGTATACACAAGTGTAAACAAAAAGTAATTTCATTTAAAACAGCTCTAGACAATTTCATATTTTAAAGTGCAGCCTTAAAAACAGTAATAAATAGATTTAAAAAATAGTTATATAAACATATGACTATATATTTACAGTTCTAACATTATTTTCTTTCTTACTTTGGGAAGATAGGCCAAACTGTTTTTTTTGGAGATTTATTCATTGTTATTATATGCATATAATAGCCAATAATTACACTATAGATCATTGTAGTGCCACCAGACTTGTAGCACACATAGATAACCTCATCTAGTTCATATTAGAACTCTTACTTTGGGAATATGTGCTAAACCCTATTGTTTAGATTTTTTCATTGTTATTATAAGCAGGCCAGGTGTGCAATCTCTACAACAGGAACCACATCGCTGAGCGTTGTGTGCGCTGCAAAAAGTATACCTGTCACAAATGCAGGAAGGACTCACCTTGGGTTTGTAAAGACTGCTAAATGGGACAATTGTAGCTTCATATGTAGTGCTTTTCCTTGGGTGAAATAAATGTTACTCCAATACTGAAATCATCGTGTTTTTCATTCTCTAAGATGAAATGTTAAATGACATGGAAAGGCAAGAACAGACAAAATATAATTATTCTCTAAGTTTCTTTCATATAGTGAGCTTTGCAATATAAATGAGTCTGTTGGTAAATGGACAATATTAATAGCCTCTGCCTTGCCTTGCCGGAAAAGCATGGTTATGACCTGTTCTCAGATCAGGAATTAGGACCTGCATGATATCTGGTTGTTCAATAGGTTTGCCTAAATAAAAGATTTAGAAATTAATTATCAAGATATTCCTGCAAAAAGGTCTGATGTTGCAGGGGAAGGTAATGAAAAGTGCTTGGAGCATGCTCTTGTTCTGATGCCAGTTTATTTCAACCTTTATCCAGTCTCATGTAGAAGGGCTGGTCATGTCACAGGTTATTTGCATTACAACAAGGACAGTTAGCCAGGTAGAGTGAATACACAAACTGTTGGGATCCTGAGGCTTGCCCACCAGAGGGCACCGAGGATCCCTTCCTGAGGTTTTGTGTTACTGTTGGGATCTGGGGTTTCTGTCTACCTTTCTCCACCAGAGGGCGTACTGGATCCCCTGAAGCTGGAGCTGACTTCACCAGCTGTTTCTCATCTGCTCATCAGGAGACCAGTACTTAAGCGGGCTGAGAACCTCACTCCACTCACTGAGTGTTAGTCAGTCACGGTACAGCAAACCCTGAGCCAACCAGTCAGCCTAGTCTCCTGACTATGAGACCTGAACCTGAACCTGAACCTGATCCTTTGTCTTCTCTCTTTCCAAGGTTGAACCTGCCAGAAACCAGAAACCCCCTGAAGAGTTTCTCTGTTGGAAATCGGTCTGTCTTATTTTAGAAGAACCCTGGAGAACCGAACCTGTCAAAGATCAGCCAGCCTGCTCCCAGAAGAATCTGGAATGGGAACCCAAACCTGGAGATCTACAAGCCCCAGCCAAGCTAAGCCTCCTCTAAGCCCTCAGCCTGCTGTCAGCCTCTGAATCCTCCTGGTATTCTCCCCCTCTGCTGCTCTGCTCAAGCTCCAGGACAGTAACCCATCCGTGACCAGCCCTGGACCTAAATATTCGCCTTGACCTGTTTGCACTCTTCAAAATTAAACCTTTGAACTTTTTCCGGTCTCTGAGTTGTGTTCTGCATATGGGCTAGCACCCAGAAACCCATCATGACACAAACTTGAAGAGGGGAGGGGGGCATGCAGGAAAACTGGAATTCTCCGGGACATCTAGTGTTAAACTGAAAATAATATCTATCAAAATAGAAATCAGCAAAAAAAACTAAATAATAATTGTACTTGAACTTCTTAAGAACCATGTATGTAGATCATCTACAAAACCCAATTCGCTGGATAAGTGACCCTTTAATGTCATTGTAATATGATGATAAGATTGTTAAAATAATGAAAAAGTATGAAATGAAAGTCCTTGGATTCATGATACATATTAGATTTGGTCTAGAAGCTCAGCTGTGT
>NW_015152716.1:4292-5525 GCF_000732505.1 Cyprinodon variegatus | reverse complement strand
TATTCCTATTTGGTGTATATTGCTCTAGTTGGGTCTCCCAGAATACTCTCTCACTTCATCTTTGAGTAGGAGAGAAAGTCCAGCTCATGCAACATATTTCTCGCTAGTTACTTTTAAAACCCTTTTATTATATTATTATTTGTTTGTTTATTTTTTATCCAGTTTACTGTTAAGGAAAAGTGTGTGAGTCAGTTTTTTTTGGCGCAAAGGATTCTGGTTTTACTCTGAAATGGTAAATTTATTCCCCGTTTCTCCAATAACACATTTTTAGTCCCAAAAATATCTCCTCTGTAGTTAAGCTGCAAACTAATGTGTTTTCTGGTTAGATATTTACCTCCGCACAATAAAGTAACCTGACTATCTGCTCTACCTGCTGCTGAATGTACGACTCTAACTCTACGTCCAAGTCTTTGATACTTCTAAGGTCATCAGCAAGAACATGATGGAAGTTAGGAAAAAAATCTGAGAAATATAACTTTTTATGTTTTAACATGCGCTCCTTGAACAATTTAGGTGACCAAAGATTTACTTACTTTTATACCTTGGTGGAGCTTTTTTATCAAGTGTATCTGATGCTCTCTGAAAGTCAGAGCTGCCAGGGCAGCAGCCGGTAGCCCATCCAATCAGAATGACATGTGGACCAACTTGGATTACTTTAGCTGTATTTACAATGATTTCTGGGGGGATGTCAACATATCTCCACCTGTATGATATATGGGATGGCTACCAAGTCAGGTAGACTGGAGATATGGTGCAACTATAGAGCAAGTTTATTGTTATATTGGATAATGGAGAAACCAAAAAAACATTAAGAGGGACTTGTCTAAAAGATACACCTGAGTTAGCATGGGGGGGTGGAGAAGGCATATCTAGCCCACATTTACAGAAATAAGCAAAGATATAATATTAAGATGACATGACATTTCTTACTCAAAAGCTTATTAGTGTGACTTAATTTCTGTTTCTAGGTCTAGCGATAATGAACATAAATCATGATTTACAAAACTAAAAGAAACAACTAATGAAGTAATTAATTTCAACTTTGATAAGAGAAATCATTTTGTGCCAAGATTTAAAAAATATTTTTAGGCCTCTTAGCTAAATCCTATTCTGTAAAGCAACCTGACTAGTGTTTATTTAAATCAAAGATATATTTATAAAACTGATAACATTAGTTTTACCAGGATAATAGTCACTCTTTCCTGGTTTTACCAGGAAAACCCAAATTCTGTC
>NW_015152716.1:0-2125 GCF_000732505.1 Cyprinodon variegatus | reverse complement strand
TCACAAAACTAACAATGTTTTGCTCCAGCAGCTAAAGAGAACAATAAATGAAGGACACATCAGACTGAGATCATGGAGCCAAACATCAGATCCATGTTGGACAGACTGACAGTCCTCTGGTCTACAAAGTGCAGCATGGAGATGACTGTGAACAGAACCCATGGAGAAGTAGTTGTAGTTCATGTACAGACCATAAATATGGAGTCCAGCTGGGTTTGATGCTGCTGGGCAGATGGAGCACTGGGAACCTCTGAGTTCTGCTGGTTCACTCTGTGGAGGAACCAGGAAGCATTAAGCTGATGAAGATTCTCAGTCATGCAGGTCATAGTCATTCCGTAAAAGTTTAAAAACAATCCACTGGACTTGGTTTCAAAGATTTAAAGACATTTCGCTTCCCCTCCAGGATGCTATCTCAATTATAATGTCTGGATCTGCAGTGAGTTTGAGGCTTTATATGGACAAGGCCTTGTATTGCTTAGAAACATGCAAATTGAAGCCGACAAGCTGGTCGTTTGGTTCCATTGTTAGCCTGTAATATCTAAAACCTGTCTATGATTCTGAGGAAGTATTGACCCTTATTCTGTAGAACAACAAACAGATAAAGACCAAGGTCCTTCTGGTGTCCTGATCCTAAAGCTATATGTCTTTTCACTTCTCTCAGGGACGACGTTCTATAGCAAAGAAGCTCCTACCTGATTAGAGTTTGAGTTTCTGATGCTCAGCATTATACAGAAGTGAAAATATTCTAAATCCATTAAATATCATAGGTTTAACACTTCATAAAAATAATAGAATTAATCATGTAAAAATAGACCAATTATGATAGAAAAAAACAGTTAAATCAATAACAGCCATTTAGTGATTTTCTTTTTCTTTAAAATGTCTCTGAAACATTTCAGTTTCATTAAGCTGCACGGCTCCAGCACCTGCTGCAGTTTCTTAGAGAAATATCTACTTACCAACGTTTCCCATCCCTAAATCTAACTCTACTGAAGGATCAGTAAATCTAATCCTAGTCTGTGATCAGAGGCTGCGGCTGCTCTATTTCAATGACTGACAGGAAGCTGGAGAAACAGTTATTAAGCCTTAACTGATCAGTTCATGAAAATAGTTCATCAGACAGAGCAAAGTCCAGAGGAAGGTTAAAGGTTTACATCCTGAAATGAATCTGTTTGCTTCATTATAAACATGGTCCAACATCTGCAGAAAGCTAACAGGAGGATTCATGGACAGAAATAATGTTGATGTTCAGTAAGAAAAAGGCTGCAGCAAGGCATTTCTTTGCACTAGATTAAAAATAGTTTTCATTTCGATAAAATAAATGCCCAGCTTAAATTTAAGATCTTAGATCAATATTTCAAAGAAAAATAAAGTCTAGGTATTTCTACAGGTGAATTTTGTTTTTACTATATTCACCACCAGTAAAACTGTCCCTGAATATCTGAACATTTCTATTTGTTTAAAGTGTTACACTTAAATCTTTGAGTTAAATACAGTCGGATAAAAAGTTATTTAATTTAAAAGTCATTTGATTCGAAATATTAAATAAAACTGGTTGAGAAAACTATCAATAGCCCAAAATCAGGGACAAAACAAGCCTCTAGCGTCTGAACTGGGAACAACTTATTCTGTCATTGATTTTTTCTGTAAAATTATTCGTCTGAATTCTGGCTTCAGTGGAAATAAGCCTGCCCCCTGCTGGACCAACAGGTGAACTACAGACACTTAGAAACACCTCCAACAATGTTTACCCTGAACTCACTGGAGACTGAATTAGTGGAAAAACATCCAGAAGAAACAAACAATTTCATTAAAAGGATTGAAACTGTGGAATCACAACAGTCGTTTCAGTTTCAAACTGTTAAAACATTTAGACAGAGCTCACCTCTTTGCAGCTGAAGGTCGGTCTGATTTGAAATTATAAGGGAGACCCTTTGACCTGTTGCTCTTTAAGGAAACACAGCTGGGTTCTGGTTCTGGTTGGAGGTTCTGTTGGATCCTGAAGGAAAAACCCTGAATTCAGTCTCAGTCTAATAATGTAATAAAGTTAAACAGTGAAGCCCAGAACTCTAAAGTGTCCCACAGTGGCTCTAGTTTGAAGTTGATCCAAATATTCCTGGTTTCA